>NW_005871416.1:122782-124887 GCF_000147115.1 Myotis lucifugus
ATCCTGTGTGATTTATTCGGCCTCAGCTTCTGAAATCTCCAGGAGGGTAGTCTTCACCAGTTCCTTACCCGAGGCCCTCCATTGGCAGTGGCTCTCTGTCCAAAAATATGTGAAGTGAGGAAAAAAGGGCTTTTCTCTCGATGCAATTTCCACCTGCTCAGTTCCCTCCTCGATATGTCGTGGTATTTGCTGAGCCACGCTCATTAGGCACTTAAAGGAACAGTCTTCTTGGGACTTGGGAAAAGTGCACGTTGATGCCAGGAAGCTTGTGGCCTCTCAGTGCGTCACAATGAACTAAGTGTAGTCTCTGCTTTGCCCACTTCTCACACCTCTCAGGGCACACGGCTCAGGAAGAACTGCTGCCAAACTTGCCAAGTCAGTCCTCGCATTGCTTAATACTACAGGACAGAAAATAAAGGAGATTACAGGGTTAGGCCTGTGGTGACATTATTAAGAATTATTATCGAGTTCGGTTCTTAAACCTTATGGGTCACAGACCCCTTCGAGAAATTTATGAAAGCTGTGGACACTCTCCATGAAAGCACAAAACTAGACATAGGCACAAAATTCTGTACCTAATTTCCAAGATATTTGGAATCCGTCGATGCTCATTCAGGTTAAGAACCGTTCTTAAAATCATAGGATCTCAGACTCCACAGGATGTTAGAGTCCAGTCAGATCAATCTTCAGTTGAATCTGTTTCACACTCAGCGCTGTGGACATTTGACCTGGACAGATCTTTGTTGTGTGGGGCTGTTCTGTGGATTGTGGGATGTTTAATAGCATCACTTACATCTACTCACTAGATACTGGGGGCGGGGACGGGGGCGGGTACAGCCTCACTGAGCCACTTTCACAGACTCTGCACCACAAGGGAATGGGCAGCACAGCGGCGTGGCTCAGTGGTTGAGCATCAACCGAGAACCAGGAGGTGACGCTTTGATTCCCGGTCAGGGCATGTGCCCAGGTTGCAGGCTTGATCCCCAGTAGGGGGTGTGCAGGAGGCAGCCAGTCAATGATTCTCTCTCATCTATTTTTTTCTATCTCTCTCTTTTCCTTCCTCTCTGAAATCAATAAAAAAAATATATTTTTTAAAAAAGGGAATGGGCTTTTTTCCCTTCTTTCTTTCCCTAACACTTTCCACGTGAGAACAAAGAGCTCCTTTGAATCAAGTCTACAAATCTCAACATCTCATGAAAGGGGATTGATTGTGTGCCCCCCCCCAACCCCCAAAGAAGAGCACGAAATTGCTGTTACCCATATAATTATTTTGGGTCAGTTGTGTACAAATTTGAAACTCAGGTTGGTCAGTGTGTCTCCAAATATTGAAACCATCTAAAATGCCTGTTCTTGAAAGAAAGGTGAGATTTCAAATTTTAAGTCTGAGGGACCTCGCTCACTATTACCAGAAAACAGAAAATATTTCAGTCTTCCAGGCCAGAGATGAAAACAGCATTAAGTAAAGACATGAGGTGGAACTAGAGGAAAGAAGACGAAAGAGTAATACTTTACAGCCACCATCTGCAGGAGGGGGTGGCAGTCTGAGGTGCATGTGGGAAGGCATGCAGCTCTGGGCAGCCTGGCTGGGTTCGCCCTGAGGAGGAGGTGGTAGGTGTCGGGAAAGGTGGGCAGGGGAGGGATGGGTGCTTCATTGAGAAAGACCCTTTCACATTCCATAAATGTGCATCACCCCTTTTCTTTGTTTTCCTGTGGCTTTGAGACATCCATGAACGCTCACACAGTGTAGGCCAGGACGGTGTTTACTTGGGAAGCGAGCACTAAACATAAGTTGTACTTAAGCCTTGTCATCTTACCAGGGCTTTTCTTTCCTTGGGGAAGAATATTTACTCAGAGACATAGCCGGTATCTCTGGCTTTGATTTTCTCTGACTGTAAGTTCTCTGAGAATAAATAAATTATGGAAAATAACCAAGATGTGAGGTGATGTGCTAAGTTGCATGAAAAGCTGAGATGAGAGTCATGCTAGGATGATGGGAATGGTGTGTTTTTTATTGTGGCCCATGTATTTGTGTGAGAACGTCATGTGGTGCTAAGGCTGAGAAACCTGGTGGATGATTTATTGTGTTTTAAATATCAGATGAGACC
>NW_005871416.1:125267-127996 GCF_000147115.1 Myotis lucifugus
GCACATTCCTTTCCTAATGCTTAAAAGTTTCCATCCACAGGTCTCAACCCAGGGCACTCCTGCCTGGGGTGGCTGTCTGAGGGCAGGCGGCAGGGTGCCTTTGAGGAGGGGAAGCACAGGGATGCTAGAGGCAGCCGTGGGGCTCAGAGGAAGAAGGCCGGGCTGCTGCCTCTTTCCCAAGCATCTGGTCCAGAGAAGCAAGAATGCATCTCGCTCTTGTCTGAGCCAGTTCTTTTGCTTTTTAATTTTTATTATTGAAAGTATTACATATGTCCTCCCCGCCCCCATTGACCCCTTCCAGGCTGCCCCTGCCCCCCACCCCAGGCCCTCGCCCCATTGTCTGTGGCCATGGGCCATGCATCTATGCGTACAAGGTCCTTGTTGGTTACCTCCCACCCTCTCACCCTCCCACCTTCCCTCTGAGGCTCCTCAGTCCGTTTTATGTTTCCCTGTCTCTGGATCCACTCCTTTCATCAGTTTATGTTGTTCACTCGATTCCACATATGAGTGAGGTCATGTGATGCTTGTCTTTCTCTGACTGGATTATTTCACTCAGCGTGATGCTCTCCAGGTCCCTCCCTGCTGCCTCAAAGGGTCAGAGATCCTTCTTCTTCACTGTGTCAGAGCAGATTCTGAGTGATGATGCATAACAGTCCATCCATACCAGCCGTGCTCAGCTCTGAGCTATGCCGTCTGACCGTTCCACGCAGTCCTATCTTGTATTTATATCCGAGGAAGAGCAAACCTTTAGGACAATGACAAATCGACAGACCTTCTTAGGAGTAACAGATGCTGGCTGTCAGGTGGCTGTAACCGCAGTGGCAAAGGCCTGTAACCATCAGTCCTCCTAATGATGAGTGAAGGCATTTAATTGGATGCTGAGGTGTGATTGGGATAACAGGTTAAGGGGAAAGTGAGACTTTCAAGACTGTTGCTCTTCTCAGTCTTATTTTAAAAGGGGCATGCTGGCAAGATTTGCAGTTCAAGATTCTGGATGTGGCATTAGAGAGAAGTTCCAGGGCCTAATAGTTTTAGCTACAACCCCCAAACTATAGCAAATTTAATGACTTCCTTTTCTTGGCTGGCTAAGAGAAAAACTTTAACAAATAAAAACTTGCCCTGGGGAACATTAAATTATACCTGTCTATGTCTATTGGAATGAGTCATCCAATGAAGTTGAGAAAAAAAAAATTAGCATGTTAGCCATTATATTAAAAAGCAAATACAAGTGGTTATTATGATGATGACTAGAGGCCTGGTGCACAAATTTGTGCACCAATGGGGTCCCTCAGAGTGGTCTGCAGGGATTGGGCCCCAGCGTGCGCCCCTGGCCTCGCAACCCCAGCTTGTGCCCCCCGCTTTGCAGGCCCACAGCCCTGCCTGGCACCCCGCCTTGGTCTGGCGCTGCCCTTTACCTGCTCCACCATCCTGCCTGTGGGGTGATCAATCAGTGCCAGGCCCCTGCCCAGCTCCCTCAGTGCCTGGAAGCCAGGTGGCAGCCCTGCCCTCTGCCGCTGCTGCTGGCTATCTTATGCAGGATGATTGGCAGGGAGATAGGTCCCCATTCACACCCATCTTAGCCTGGCACCGCCTGCTCACCTGCTCCACCATCCCCCTGCAGTCCCACTCTGGTAGGGGCCCATCGGGGCCAGCAGCGCCACATAGCTGACACCCGCCATGTTCTGCGCCTCCCCCTGGTGGTCAGTGCATGTCATAGTGAGCGGTCAAACTCCAGGTCAAGGGGACAATTTGCATATTAGGCTTTTATTATATAGGATTATTATCATATTTAGCCAAATGTATAAGAAGTTTAAAATGGCACTTTTATCTTTAGAAATGGAGAGTTCTAGCATTTTGGGTAGGTTGTTAATTATATGGACGTTGCTGGTTAGTCTCACAACACTTGTCCTTAAGGTCATTTCAAACTACAGGGCTCGTTTCTCACTTAGAGTCCTTTTTATGAGGACGCTGTTGCAATATGAAAGTAGAGCTGTTTTTGTTTTTTTTGTTTTTTTACTTTAACAGCAATCGCTGAGAGGTTTTATTCTCATGCCTATAGTACAGCTTATGTTGGTTATGATGAGAGAAAAAGCCTTTCCACCTGTACTTTATTTTTTTAATCTTTATTTTTGAATATTACATATGTCCCATTTTCCCCCTCAATTTGTACTTGATTTTAAAGTACCATCAGTATTATGTGACCTTTAGGTGTAGAAATGTGATCTTGGGTGCTGTAGGGGAAATAAATTTCTAATCAAGAGTTCAACAGTAGCATCAGAGATTACTACATAACTAAAAAGCAAGTTATTAAATTTTCTTTCTAGAAATTCAAGGTTCAGGGGAACCACCAAGTAGATAAAGAGCTCATGGCAATAAATCATCCACCGAGTTTCGTTTCTGGAAAGGGGCACGAACAGAACTGCTTTCCCTGTAAGTTCTGATGGTGTCAGCTATTCAGTTTTGATTAAAATTTATTACAAGATTATTTTAGAATATTTTTTACTGTGAATAAATTTAAATGAAAATTAATTTATAATATTATTTTAATGTAGAAGATACAAAAGCGGTTGAGATCAAAGCTAGTCTAAGTAGAATTGGAAAAATATATTTAAAAATATATTTTATTGATTTTACAGAGAGGAAGGGAGAGGGATAGAGAGTTAGAAACATCAGTGAGAGAGAAACATCAATCAGCTGCCTCCTGCACACCCCCTACTGGGGACCCAGCC
>NW_005871416.1:128183-174744 GCF_000147115.1 Myotis lucifugus
ATGAGTTTGGAATAGTTTCTGGAGAGTTAAAATGATTTGCTAAATTAACTTTCAGAGGTTAGGATAGAGATCAATGTTCTTGAAGTTCCATAAAAAGAACTTTATATCAACTAATAAAATGTTTTGACTGCAGCTACCTGTGTGCATACTGGTAGTTAGCAATTCTAAAATAGCACATTTTTGCATACATTAGCAATTACTTTGGCAATAAATACCTTCCTAAGTGTCTGTATCTTATTTATTGAAAGGACAGTAAGTGGCATTTTAGGAGGGAGCGTTTTCAGGATGCTATGGCATAGACTTCCTATGACCACACAGTAATATAAAGGGAAGGAGCAGTACTTACTTCCTTACTTAGAGAGGGAGTCATGGGTCCCCAGCATAAATGGATTCGGGTTCATCAAGGATATTATTAAGCTGTCACACTCTGTCAGTGCGGAGTGACAACAACATGCACAGTTCCATTAAAGGGTCCTTAATGAGGTCTTTGAGCTCATGTGTACCGTTTTTTTTTTTTTGGGTTTCTAATGGAATTTTTCTCAAAACAGGATTTAAGTCAGATGTATCCTAAACTTTAAAGCTGTTAAAAGTTTGCTATTGGAAGAAAGTATGAGTCTTTTCTGTGTTTTTTAGTTCCTATGTCAGCCAAAATGAAACAGCAGTTAAGTACAACCACAGTAATTTTCAGATCTTGACACTTACACCCATTATTTTTTTTTAAATCTACTAAGCTCTGAAGATGGGCTGCAGCTGATGACATATTAGCTTGTATGTAGAGACTTAAACACTTTCTGCCACTAACAGAACCATTATTGAATTTTGCCATTACTTTGATAGACTTTTTTTGTTCCTGTAGAAGAAAAGGAAGTACAATTTATGATGAAAACTTATTTTTCTTTCATTGTACTGTCAGTTGCAAAGATTGGTGGTATTTGCAAATGGCAGAGTCCAACAAGAAAGTTTGTGTAATATGTTTTTTTCTATAGAAATATCTGACAACCTCAGAAAAATGAAGTGCGTCATTACCATTTTTCTTTCTGCCGTAAATATAACGAAACGCCAAGTTGATCGAGTCTCAGCGGTGTAAGCGATGGCAGCTCTGATTCAAACAACTTAGTTCTTCATTTGAATGGCAGACAGGCAGAGATTAGAGCTATTCTGTCATTTAACGAACACACGAAAACATTACGTAGAAAAACAAGTTGCATTCCTTGGAAACAATAATAAAAATTGGAGCTGTCAAGAAACTTTATGAAACTTTGAATAACTAAACAAACTTTTTTATTCTTGTTCCTAGTATTTTTAAATAGATAATTCAGATGGAGGTTGGAGAAAGATAAACACTTGACGGGAATTCTCCCTGGAAATTGGATGTAGGATGACCTAGAGCAGCGGTTCTCAACCTGTGGGTCGCAACCCCTTTGGGGGTCAAACGACCCTTTCACAGGGGTCGCCTAAATACATCCTGCATATCAGATATTTACATTATGATTCATAAAAATAGCAACATTACAGTTATGAAGTAGCAACGAAAATAATTTTATGGTTGGGGTCACCACAACATGAGGAGCTGTATTAGAGGGTCGCGGCATTAGGTAGGTTGAGAACCACTGACCTAGAGGAACAGGCCTGGATGTTGTCCTTACCATTTCCACACAATAAGCAGGGGTGTAGGTAAATCTATATTTTCAATTAAATTATTTTGTCAATTGAATTTTTTTGCCAAAATCTTTAACATGCAGGAAGTCAAACCAAGTAAAAATGACTTTCTACCATGAATGTGTACCTTCCTGCTCCTGAACTAGTGATCTTGAGAGGGTATCGCTCTTAATTTTTATCAGTAAGGGGAGGGATATTTATAAATACAGTTGATTTGGATTCATAACACTTCAAAAATAAAGTCTAAGAAATTATTGGAAATAATATTTTGAGGACTGGGCATAGTGATACTGGAACTGGAGAGCAGGAATTCTTCCTGGGCCCTGTCTTGCGGGATCTAAGAAGAAACCCAGCACCAGAGGTGCTGCAACAAGGCAGGAGTTTATGGCAACAAACACAGGCTCCCTGCGGGGGAGGGAGATTCAAATAAGTTACCCCTTGTATCTGCTGAGGCCTGCTGTCTATCTGTGCTGCTCTCTGATTGGCTCCTGGCCTTTTTGCAGCATTGTTTTCTTTCACTTGCAAAAAAATATCCTCCTTTCAAAACACCCTGTTGCTCTGCTACCCATCCTGCTTTTCTGCAAACATTTTTTGTTGTTGTTTCAGCTGCTCCATGATTCTTCCTCCTCCTCCTCCTCCTCCTCCACCCCTCCCCCATCCACCTAATTCTGCTTTAACTCCTTTCCATAGGAAGCAGTTTCTCAGGGAGAGGAGAAGAGAAAGATAAAAATAACAATACGGCCCTGGCTGGTGGGGCTCAGTTGGTTGGGCATCGTCCTGGGCACCAAAAAGTTGCCAGTTCTATCCCTGGTCAGGGCCCAGGTCCAGGTTGCTGCATCGATCCCCAGTAAGGGGCGTGCAGGCGGCAGCCGGTGGATGTTCCACTCTCACATCCATGTTTCTCTCTTCCTCCCTCTCTCTGTCTCTCTCTAAAAACAAACAAACATACTAAATAACAATAGAAAGCATCAATGAAACAAATGGATTTCAAATATTATTATGGAGAAGGAGTTTGAGTTCTCAAAAGTCAGAGTTTTAGGAAAACGATTTCTGCAAAGCTTTTTGAAAGGGCGAGGACTACGCCCTCCATCTTACCCTGTGTCCTCCATTTTTGGGCAGCCATGTGCTCGGCAAGGCTTCTTCCTGGAAGCCCAAGCCTCTGCTAGCCACACCCAGGATTTCTTTAAACTAACCAATGACAAGGGAAGTGTGCGCCATGGATATGACCACATCCTGTGTAACGAGACACCTACTTGCACCTGGCCAATCGGCAGGGCCCACAGTCCTCTCTCCTCCCCTTACTATAAAACCTCTCTCCCCACAGTGCGGGCTCTCTCTACCACTTGCTGCTGTGCCAGTAAGGAGGGTAGGGGAGCCAAGCCCGGGTTTGAAATAAAAGACTCTCTGCTTTTGCATCGGACTCAGCTGGCTCCCTGGTGTGGTCTTTTGGGGATCCTGAAATCTGGGCATAACACTTTTGGGATTTATTCTTTTGAATCAGTGATTTCATTGGTCAAATCCTCTCTTTGTCTTGAAGGCCACTAAGATCTCAGGATGTTTGTACAGGTTATTCAGTGACCTTTTTGGAGAGCTTATCTCCTTGGAATTTCTTTCACTTGACTTCCAAAACAGTGGGCACTTTTAAAACTCATTGCACATGTGTGTGCATGAGCTATTGCCCTGGCACAGCTGCACTTCAGCTGCCTCTGCTCCTGTTCTTCGGGGACCCTGAGGGATCAGGAGGGTTTTTTAAAAAAAACTGTTAAAGACTATAATCCAAGTAATTCTTGTTTATTCTCAAGTATACAGAAATATGTGATAGTTATGTTTCAGATTTTGTTTAATTTTCTAAAATAAAATGTGTTATTGATTTTAAAGAGAGAGGAAGGGAGAGGGAGAGAGAGAGAAATGATGTGAGAGAAACATCGACTGGCTGCCTCTTGCACGCCCCACACTGGGGATGGAGCTCACAACTCAGGCCTGTGCCCTGACCGGGAATCCAACTGGTGACCTCTCAGTGCAGAGGATGGCACTCAACCAACTGAGCCACATAGGCCAGGGCTGTTCTAGGCTTGTTGGACATTTTAATTACTTAAAATTAAATTCATATGAAAACTACATAATCATTAAAAGAAACACTGCAAGTGACAGGAGAATAGCATTGCACTGAGTTATTGAGAACGATGAGGTGTTTTTGTAGATTGAGATGCGCATTGTGTTTGTCAGCTGCGTTTAGCAAGGTCAGCGAGGGAGCTGACAGCTGGTGAAAGGTCAGAGGAAAGGTTTTGCTGTTGCATTTAAGTTCAAGGTATTGTCACGGCGGCGTTGAGTAAATGTATGATAACAGGAAGCATTGCCATTGGGTGTTCAGTGGAATGCACACTGACAGATCGGTTTCAGGGCGGATCAGATCTCTGCCTTGCACTGCACAGGAAATGGGCTGGGGAACGAATAACTGACAGTTCACATTGGAGATGGAGGAGAGCAAACCTTGATTGTTTATGCAAAGGGATGTCACTCAGACACAGGGGTCTGTGGGAGGATGGTGGGGGCAGTGAGTGCTGGGTCAGCCTCGCGGCCGCATCTCTGGCTCCTGATGGACAAAATGTGAGCCATGAATGCAGAGCCCTCTTTCCCGCCTTCATGGAGAATCTTCATGGAGAATCGCTGAGACAGGATGGTGCCCGCTCTTCACAGGGAGGTGCTACCTGTCAGCACAGGTTGTGAGCTAATTCAGGATCCCTGAGCAAACCTGGAATTCTCATCCCTAAGCCCTCATTACTGTGTCTGAGACGTTTTATTTTGTGAGATAGAGTTAGCAGGGAGATAAAAACATTGCTCAGGTGAGATTTCTACTCAGAAGCTTGTTCAAAGAAGACTATAAATTATAACACAGTATAGTCAGCTAGTTATTAGCAACAGGAAAGGAGCAAAGGGAAAACCAGGCATTATAGGGACATTCCCTGCAAAACATTGGGGGAGGAAGGGAAGATAGACACATGACCAGGAAAGGTGGGGTGGGGGGGCATAGGGAAGGTGCTTGCCTGTCAATCACACCTGGGGACAGAGATGATTAGCCAGAATGTCCCAGTGAGGGCGGGAACATGTGGGAATACACAGCCCCCTGAGCAAAGGGATTTGCTCTCTTGTGCTCAGCTTTATGCTCTTGGGCAGGGGTCCTCAAACTTTTTAAACAGGGGGCCAGTTCACTGTCCCTCAGACCGTTGGAGGGCCGGACTATAGTTAAAAAAACAAACTATGAACAAATTCCTATGCACATTGCACATATCTTATTTTGAAGTAAAAAAACAAAACGGGAACAAATACAATATTTGTATTTGCATGTGGCCCGCGGGCCGTAGTTTGAGGATCCCTGCTCTTGGGTCTCTCATTGCTCTGGGCACACTCTCTTGGTTCTCTTGGGCCCACCGCCATGCGGACCCCACACACAATGGGCTGATGGGCTGCAGTGGGGAAGCACAAGGTGAGCTAGCCTGACGCTGGGCTGGACCCGGCTCCAGCATGAAACGGAAACTCTGGACGCCGGCTGATTTTGACTCCACGAAACCCACTGCATTTTTCTGTGACTGGGGATGCGTTCCTGTGACTCACCTGAAGCAGGGGCAGTCTGAGACTCTTTAAACCTGAGCAGCTGGACGCTAACCCAGTGTTAATTAGATTGTAGGACGCCTCACTGATGTCCAGAGAGTTGGAGAAGGGATTTCTGCAGGGAAACCCCCTACATTTGGTGTCAGAAGTGTTGTGAGTAGAGAAGCAGTTCTCCTTTCGCAGGGACTGTTTGTAATGCACCGATGGTTCTGGGTGCATAGCAGACAGACCAAAAATGAATAATAAATGAGGTGGCAATTATACGATGAGCATCTTTTATTAAATTTAGGAGCTTTATTCAACATGTGGGCTTCATTTTTCTTACGTAGGACAGTCCCATTTTGGGTGTGTTGTGGAGGAAATGGGATTCTTTCAATCTCACAGAGAAAGCACCTCAGGGACCCTCGCCCAGGAGGGTCTGAGGTTCAGTGGCCAGATTGTGGCAGAAACAAAGGACTGCCCCCAGGTTCACCCTGCCTGGCTCTGATCCTCGGCTCAGCTCCTTCTCACTGTGGGAGAAGTTCGGCCTCTGGGGCCCTGGGCCCCTAGCCACCCCACCAAGCCCAGCGTGAGGGCAGGACCCTGACCTGCCCTGCCATGAGCCCCACGCAGTCTCTGCTGCCCCCGGGCCCATGGTCAGCGTGTGCCCAGGCCTGTGCAGCTGCTGAAGGGCGAGAGCAGGGGCCTTTGGGAAGCTTTGGTTGTATTTTCCCAGAGTTTGGGAAGAGGGAGCTTCCCTTCAAACTCTCCCATCCCTTTCCTGGGTCCTCCCAGGCTGTGCTGGCGCCTCCCCCATTCACTCCCTTTCCTGGGTCTCCAGGGTCCCTGCCTTCCCTCTCCAGTCTCTTCCCACATCTCCAGCTGGACTCCCCCTTCATGGTCCCTGTTGGGGCTCCAACTGCTGTGCCTTGTAGTTATGCTTCCTCATCTGACTTCTGCGCTCGCCCTCAGCAGAGAGACTTTCCCCTTACTGCTCCCTCCCCACCCCCCAATCCGGAAAGAAGGAGCCAGTTGTTCCCAGAGATTGGAAAGCCATCCTTCCTGCCCTGTGGCTGTCCCCTGGGTGTCTGTGAAGCTGTGGCTTCCCCACTTACCCAGGCTTAGTTGGGTTTGCTCCCTCTCCTTCGTTAGCACCTCACTAGCTGCCTACCTAACAGGTGTACCTGGCAAATATGTACAGGGATATCAATAACGCCCTTAAGTAGACACTGACTTTATCTCACTTAATTCTCTAGGAATCGTGCCAGGTAAGAATTCTAACCCATAGTTTGTGATGAAGAAATTGAGTTTTAGACTCCTTAATGGACATTGCCCAAGGTCTGCTAAAAGGCATATTTGAAATCACATCTGATTTATCCCAAAGCCCATAATCTTTCCAATTTGCCATAAAGACATTGGAATACAAATGACATATCCTGGCATTAGTTTGAAGTGCCTTTAAAACTTCCATTTAGTTTCTTTCTCTCTCTCTCTTTTTTTTGTAAAATTGAGAATAAACTTTAAAACTCATTTTTACCCACATTTTATTTCTTTAAAACATTAAAAAAATGTCACCCCACACTTGGATGCATTGTCCTGAGTAGCAGCAGCTGCTGAGGGAATCACTTATTGTCCCCAGTCAGGGGGTGGGGAGGATTTCCTATTGCCTTGGCTCAAAGCTGTTGCATGTTTACCTATTGATCTCAGCAATTAATCAGAGACCCAGTTAGCAGCCGAATTCCTATGTTGGACTCTCATGTTACATTTACCAGTTCTCAGCACTTTAATTGATTTCTTACCCAAGTGGCATAAAACCACATGAATCATATGACCAAGCATTCGCTACACTAAGGATGATTTATCCATCCCGGAGAATGCATTTCAGATGAATTTGCAGGAAATAGAGAAAAATGATTATAGTAATGATATTTCAAACTGGAAAGCACTCACTAGTCTATACCTCTAGGAGGACACAACAAGGCCTTTCATTTATCGTCGAAAAATTGTTTTACAGAAGCAATGCTACAATCTTCTATTATTGTAGTAAGAGAGCATCTTTGCTTAAAAATGTACATTTTTACCTGACTTGGAATCAGGATAATGGCCATTGTCCTCAGCTGCAGATAGAGGGGCGGGAAGCAGTAACAGGCCCATGGCATCTAGTAACCCAAATGCAAAGCACAGAGCTCCCTTGGACCAGAATGTTTAATGGCAGGTTTACCTTGAATGGGAAACTGCTTTTGAAAATCCAAACTGAACTACAACATTGACCAGTAATTAAAACTTCAGTGAAATGGAGTTGCCTACAGCATCTCGGGACCAGACTGACTGGGGCCTGCAGGAACCTGGAGTCAGGGGGCCAGTGCTTGGTGGCCATGGCAAGGTCTCCTCCTGCTGGTTGTCATGTTAGGTCTGTGCAATGTTTCTAATTAAAAGTTGACAGGGGATTTCACACAAATATCAGAATTTTTGGCTTCTCTGGAAAAACAGACCAGAAGATGTGGCAACACAAGGCCTGTTGTTTCTTCCACTTGAAGTGTATGCCTTCCAGTTCTTATTGCCGTGCACCTACTATGCACAAACATTTCCTCTGCAACTGACTTAACTCATTGAAAGTTACCTGACTGGCTGTGCAGGCATTTGAGATTCTATCTCTAGTCTCCCATCCAAGTACTAGCCAGGCCCGACCCTGCTTAGCTTCTGAGCTTAGACGATTTGGGGTGTATTCAGGGTGGTGTGTCCCTAGACGCTCAGTCTCTATTCTAAGGTCCATGTGCTGCCAGTTCCCAGACCATATGGTCAGATGTGACTTTTGTCTTTTGAGATGATGATGATGATGATGATGATGATGATAATTACTCCTGTAATTTGGATCTACTATTTAGATCTCAAAGATAGAAAATAACATTAAAATGATGAAGTTTGGGCCATTCCCAGGGATAGTAAGTGTACGTTGCGTTAATCAGGAGAGAAAAAGGATGTGACAGGACCAAGAAGATTTAGCTCCTCAGCACACATGACCGTGGTTAGGATTGGAGAGAACGAATGTGAAGTTCAGTGCTGAGAATGGTCCCTGTTTGTGCTCCATAGGAAAGAACTTTAACTATTAATAAGCAGGAAACAGGTAAGGGTCCCAACAGGTGGGTCGCGGAGAACATAGGGTCAGGGAGGCACTAAGTAGAGGCAAGGGTTTCACCTGACATAGTAGGAGCACTGAGTCACGGTGGGGCTGGGCTGAGGACGAGCAAGGCAGACACCTAGAGAGGAGGTGACAGACACATTCAATCCAGACTGGATTTCACCTTGAACGATTTTTTGGGAAACAATGGAACACACCCCTGTAATTCCATTGGTATTTTTCAATGTTTGTTTACTATAACGGAAATGGTTAAATGTAAACATTTATATTTGCAAATAAAATATAACATACTTTGTAAACCACAAGCATGAGAACAAACAGAGGTCCCTTTTGTTTTTCATCAGGGTCTGGGTTTGGCATTGCAGCGATGTATAATTTGTCATGTTACACACAATCAGGGTGAGGATGTTGTTTAGTTTTTCACACAGCGTAATCCAGGGCTGACATGGAAACATGATGACTGTGACAGCAGCAAGAGCACTTTTGCACGTGTCTGTATAACCTGTCACAGCATTTCCTCAGCCTTTCTGAAGGGCTGTCATCATTCATGATCCAGCGCACATGCCCCTCACTGTCCTGCACAGAGGCTTTGCCGGTCAGCACCAAGCCCACTCCTGTGAGGTCGGCTGGGATATTGCTGATGCGTGTCCGGTTCTTGTTAAATTCTCTGTGGGTCAACTGCCTCAGTGTTCCTTCTAAATGATCCAATCATAAAGTACAAGGCCCTGAAATACCTAGAGAATTGTGGCAACCAGCACTTTTTATGATAGATGGGTAAGATGATTGATGAGTAGGGGTAGGAGCTGAGTTTAACACAAGTACAAATAAAAAGGAACTCATGAAATTTTCTTAGAATTTTGCTTTGTATTTTTGTATATTATTCCACAGACATTTGGTTTGGTTACTTACTAGCTTTCTTCTGGATAAAATGGATGGCTTTAGGGTCTTATTGAAAGGATTCAAATTATCATTCATGCATTCATTCATCAAAGCTTCCTTGAGCGAGGTGCTGTGCTGAGACTGAAGATTCAAAGAGAAGTGAGACTCGGCCTCTATCCTCCTGGGCCTCAGAGATTCTTAGTAAGAGCAATTTCACTGGATTAACAAAAATTAGCATGATTTTGTTTTTGAAATTTCTCCTTTTCTTCTTTAAAATAATGTTCCTGGTCTTGCTCAAATGGTATATGTGATGGATTAAATGTGAATTTCTTGGGAGGCATGGGAAAGCAGAGAAGCGAGAATAATGCTCATTCTCTTCTATTTCGAGTCTGTGTCATACTGCGTCCCTCATCTCTAAGTTCCCCTAGACCAGTGGTCGCCAACTGGTGGTCTGTGAGGTCGGAAAGGTTGGCGACCGCTGCCCTAGACAGTTGTCCCTTGTCTCTGAGTGGCTTTGCTCCCAGGACCTTGTGGGTAGCTAAGTCTGAGTGCTCAAGTCCCTCACATACAATGGCTTAGTGTCTGCAGATAACCTACACACATCCACCATGTACTTTACATCATCTCTGGGTCACTTACAGTACCTGACACAGTGTGAATGCTACGCAAATAGTTGCTGTGCTGTATTGTTTAGGGAATCATAACATGAAGGAAAGCCCGTACATGTTCAGCACAGACAACCATCACAGGGCCGACTCCATCGAACACGTCAGTGCCAACATGACATGATTCTCTGAATGGTTTCCAGCTGGTGTTGGTGAAGGGCACCAACCACCCATCTTGTGAGTGAGAGACTGGAGGCCCGTTTGTGCCGGATGAGGGTTGTTGGCTGTGGAATTTCTCTCTCCAGTGGAAATAGTTGCCCCTCAGCCTCTGCACTCGCAGCTTGGATTAGACGTCTCGCTTTATCTGTCTCTCACTGGAGGGTCTAAAGCAGCAATTTTCAACCTTTTTCAGCCCATTGCACATGAACAATTTACTAAAATTCTCCAGCACACCAAAAAATATATTTTTTGATGATCTGATAAAAAAAAACAGGTATAATTTTGATTCACATACATCTGAAGACTATTGTGTTGGCTGTTGCCACTTTTTTACTTGACAATCTAAGGCAGCGGTTCTCAACCTGTGGGTCTCTACCCCTTTGGCGGTTGAACGACCCTTTCACAGGGGTCGCCTAAGACCATCCTGCATATCAGATATTTACATGACGATTCATAACAGTAGCAACATGACAGGTATGAAGTAGCAACAAAAATAATTTTATGGTTGGGGGTCACCACAACATGAGGAACTGTATTAAAGGGCCAGAAGGTTGAGAATCACCGATCTAAGGGAAAAGAGGTCAGTGCCCCTGACTAAATAGTCGGAATTGGGTGTTTCAACGTTCTTGTGGCAACGCCAGCTGAAAACTGTTGGTCTGAAACCACGCATCTGAGATTAACTCTTGCTCCTGGGAACCACAGAATTATTAAGAAAAGACATAGAACTATGAT
Source organism: Myotis lucifugus (assembly GCF_000147115.1). NCBI lineage: Eukaryota > Metazoa > Chordata > Mammalia > Chiroptera > Vespertilionidae > Myotis > Myotis lucifugus. Next base: position 139,005 of record NW_005871416.1, read on the forward strand.
CATGTCTTCCTGACACTGTGTGTGTTTTCACTCTGTTGCCTTTTCAGCTGTTACATATGTCTGTTTTATCTTGTGTTTTATAGAGAGTTTTAAAAGAAAATAGAGAAGAAAAAAACAAAAACTTACCTGCTCCCTCAAACCCAGACAGAATTACAGTTGATATTTGGTAGCTCATTCTCCCAGGAGTCATTAAGGCACTAATGCACAAACACACACTTTTCTTTAAACAAAATTTGGATTTTGGTAGAAAAAAATGCTAGAAGTAGCAATGTATGATAAAAAGAACCTGAGCATTTTTAAACATTTAAAACATTTAGCCAAAGTGCTCTCTGAATTAGCATAGCGATTTGTATTCCCATCAGCAATGTGTTTAAGTGGTTGCATTTCTGAATTTGCCAAAACCAGATATTATCATTAAAAAATTATATCAATTGAATAGGTGAGCTCTTTCAGTTTTTACAGATTTTCGGTGTAATCCCTGGCCTCTGATTGGCCACAGGTCCTCTCTTAGCCCCAAATATTCTTCATCTGTGAAGCTTCTCTCCCTGCGAGTGACCCCTTTCCTTGCACGAACGTGGCCCAGCTGCTGGAGATCTGTGGTTTTTGCTGGTGGCCGTCTGCGGTTTTGTCTCATGTGTGCAGTGGCCTTATCCTTCACTGGCTCAGAAACAGTTCTCTCACAGGAGGCCGCCATCGCTAGGACAGACTTCTCCTCCACCTTTTCACTAATCTATTGAAAAGCCAGCATTTAATGCTCATGAACTTGTGCAACTTCTAGGAAAAGGAAAATCCTGTCCCTATAATCATTCAATCCATGGCCCTCTGAATAGGAAAAAGGAAATACAATATGATTATTTTGATCAGGAAAACAAAAACCATTCTAAGTATTTCAGGAGGATGGGATTTGATTCAGAGGCATACAGTCTGCGGTCACTGTGACGGTTAGGAGCAAAGGGCAATGCCACAGGGAATACGTGGGAGCCCTGTTTTCTGCGGAGAGTATCTGTGTTTGATGATGCTCTTGGCTAGACGAAGGTCATTTCCATACTAACCTTTCTTCCATGTGTCTGGTTGCATCTTAGGTAATGCTCAACCCTTGTTCTGAGTTACCACTTTCCCTTAGAGGTTGTCAGCATGTCTGTAAACAAAACAAAACAAAACCCAACTCCTCCATCTCCTGGCTGTTGTTTCTGGCTCCTGCCAGGCAGCAGTAATCTTGTTCCTGGCGCTGCCTCATGTGCCTGCACCCCACTGCCCAGCCCCTCTGGTTCACTGTCCCTGCTTCGAGGTGCAGAGCCCATGCTTCTGGCACCTGGTGTGAGCCCGTCCCGCCTGCCTGCACCCTGGGGTGGGGAGCTGATGGGAGGCCTCCGCTGCTAGGGAACTGGGTCGGCATTTGGTGCTGAGTGTAGCTCTCGGTTGACGCCTGCAGTTGTTTTTGTTTGTTTGTTTGAAACTGTGTGCAGCATTTCCATAGGCTGTGGTTATAAACCAGCCCCTGAGACCGGATGCAGAGATGGAAGGAATTTTCCATACACAGAACCCCAGTGGCAGTGGCTGCACTCATGAATGTGGAGTCTACAGATTTCTAATAGAGTGTGACCCCAAATCACAAAAGACGGGTGAGGACACGGTCACCCTCGGGGGACTTAGGCTTGAGGGCCTTTGCAGACAGCCTGTGACCCTGGAGGCTCTGAGATGTGGGCGGCTGTGTATTCTGTGCGTCCTCTGAGAAACAGGGCTGGACACGGGCATGCAGCAAACAGATGTGCCCACTGACCAGCAGAGAACAACACCCCTCACTTTATTCACTTCAGGTCACTGATTCCCAAAGTGCTTCCAGACCTTAAACATTGTGGACGAATACTAGTAATGGCTACACTTTAACTTGGAGATGAGCATAAATGAAACATCTATTTTGGGATTTTGCAACAACTATAATGCGATATGGAAATATCTATGATGGCTATTGGTGACAGTCATAGGACGTTAGTACTCCTGGGATTTGTTGTCTACACTCATAATTGTAGGAAATGCTACATTTTAGTTGGAGGTCAGTGAAAAGAAAAGATCTTACTTTTTTCAGTCTACGTTTACTGATCCCTGAGCGCTACCCACAGTCATTCGGGGTCTACACACCCAGGTGAAGATCGCACATAAGATTCAAGACCACAACAGACTCTGGAGGCCACTGAGCCACCCAGGAGTCCTGTGGCCTGGGAGCTGCGCTGACTCCTCTTTTCAAGCAAATGAAACGACCCACAGGGACTGTGAAGTCCTCTGAGTCTGGGATGAACTTTTCCTTGAAAGTCATGACCTCTCTCTGCCACCGTCCTCATCATGTCTCTGAAGGACCTCGGAAACTATGGCAGAAGCATGAGCAGGGAGTTTTAATAAAAGGTATATGGTTCCCACTGTGGGAACCACAAAGTTGTCTGTGGTCTTAGAAAAACATGACTGAGTCTGGAATGTGCGTATCTGGGAGCATTAACCTGTAAATATCAAGTAACACAAACTCCAAGACACGCAAATCTAAGAAAAAGCATTGAAATAATTGCCTCCTAAAAGGTTAGTTTCTATAAAAACGTGTTTGTGAAAACGCAATACTCCTTTTAGAAAAGATAATTCACTTCCATAATCCCTTCAAAAAGGAAAAGTGCCCCAGTCTTACAGGATGAAGAGAAAAGGATTCTTTAGTCGCTTCTCAGTTTTACTTGCATTAATCTGTTTCACTTCTGACAATAAGTACAAATGTTCCTGAGATTCAGAGGTGCCTTTGGGATGACCCTCCCAGGGTTCACGTAACAGCGTGTTGTAGAAGCTGAGTTCATGCTGCTGTTTATACAGCCCTCACCCAGGCTCCGGTGTTTCTAAGAGGCAGTATTCCATAGATGGAACTATACAGCTACATACATTGTGAATTACATAAGTGATACATATGCAATTTTACATCTTCCATCATAGTCATCACATATGTCATTAAAGATTAGTATGTGTTACAAGGTAAAACAAAATTCTCGTTACTGCCCGTTTTGCCCTAAGACATTTAGGTTCGCTGTAAAGGAGGTTGGTTTGTTTGTTGCTGTTTGAAACCTCAGCATTATTAAATATTAGAAGAAGGGTGTTTCTGCTGGTAAAGGTCATTGAAACAGAGCCCTCCCATGGCTGAGGAACAGGGCGGCTGAGGACTCCTCGTGCATTGCCGGCCCTTTGATTTATGGGCCCGTGTTCTGATATGCAAGGCAGTTTGGTATGTTGATGTGCAATTGATCTAGCTTGAATAAATCACATCAAAGCATTCTCATTTCTGTATTTTTCTCTTATAAAAAAAGGATTCTATTATCAGAGAGAGAATGAGGGAGAGTTATTAGTGTTTGCAAACTACTTCTCGACATGAAAAGAAATAGAGTAATTTTCATACTATTGAAGCTCTGTGGCGTATTGTATTGGCATATTGTTTTGTCTTCCCCTCGCTCCTCCAGCTTTATGCTTCAGCAGGACTCAGCAAAGGTCACCAAAGACTAATCTCGGAGCCTGGACTGAAGGCACATACCTGTTGTTATGGGACCAGACCCCTCAGGTGGTTAGTGCCCAGGGATGTATGAGACCAATGCAATGGCCTGTCTTTGCAGGAGACATCACTTCCTTCTTCAAAACCCCAAATCCCCACCCCTCCACCCCGCCCCTCCTCCCCCGCCCCTCCACCCCCACCCTTCCACTCCTACCCCTCCACCCCCACCCCTAAACCCCTACCCTTCACCTGGAGAGGATCTTCATGCTGAGAAGGAGGGATAATTGTGAAGCCAGCCAGTGTTAGAAGACAGACTGCCTGGGTGGAAAGGGACACATTAAACAGAAATGCAGTGAGAGTACGATCACAGTATCTCTGGATAAACTGGAGAGTAAAATAATAATGGTCTAACTGCTCAAGATTCAACTGACTCAAAATTCAGGGGTTATCCATCCTGCCCCTAGCACCCTGGGGTTTGCTCGCAGGGCATCCTTCCCATTGGGTGGGCGCTGCCGCTGAGGAAGTGAGAAGGGGGAGTGAAGGAGCAGAGAAAGAGCTGCATTCCCCTTGTGGGGCCTCCCTCTTCATTGGGGAGTCAGGGGAAACCCATCAGTGCCTTACTGACAGCTTCTTTTATTCTTGCCCCCCCCCATTCACATTTGAAATTATAGGGACGTCTAGTTACACATTATTTTGCTGAAGTCTATTCCCTTGGATAATTTGGAATAGAACCTGACCTCACACAAGGCTGCTGGACAAGAAGATAGACTTTATCTCCGAACCCTCCAGGCCAAACCTGAGTCATTTCCTAACCTTAGTTCTTGACCTAATGGAGCCCTCCTCCAGCTGAGGGGCAGGGTCTCACCAGGTGGCCACTTTGGACGTGAAGGCAACTCCTGGTAGGCACAGTGATGCCTTTATTCCTTTTCCCCTCAAATTCTAAAAATTCAGCTTCCAACTGGTACCATAGAACAACCTGGAAATGCATGTGGACTTGAGGTAGGGGTACCCATGGATCCTGGTTTCTTTATTCTCACCTGCACAGAAAAGATTGGGAAAAATCACGGGGTAAGTGGCATTGGAACAGCACAGTGAACATTCACTCGGTTTTACCTACAGCTTCTGTGCCTCTCGGCGTTTCCCCGTATTCATGGGGGATTGCTCGGATTCCAGCTCTGTTCTCTTTGGGCCAGGTTAATTTTTCTTGCTTTCACTTTTAAGTGTATTTGTTTATAATGGAAACTATTATTTAAGATCACACACACACTTTTTGTAATGGGTGCTCCGAAGTGAAAAACAACAGAGGTGTTTGTTTCACCCAAACTTTGATTTTCATCCTATTTCTGATCCTAATTCTTCACACATCCTCCAGGGCCTTGCTGTAACCATTTTATTTTCCCACATACCATCTTTCAACCTTTTCTTGAATCTTAAAAACATTTGTATTGAGTGTTTTCTGTGTGTTAGGCAATGAGTGGGTTAGCTGACGAGAAAACAATGTAGAAGAGACACAGCATCTGCACTTAACTAACATACAGTCCAGTGGGAGAATGAGAAGTGACCAGGCATCAGAATCAGACTCAGGACGTTGAGAGCTTGTGACATCAGCAGCGAGAGGAGAGCCCTAATTCTTGCTGATACGTAAAAGAATGCTCAGGGTTCTCGTATCCTCAACTCTCCATCTTTTCAAAAAATATATTTTATTGCTTTCAGAGAGGAAAGGAGAGGAAGAGAGAGATAGAAACATCAATGATGAGAGCGAAGCATTGATGGGCTGCCTCCTGCACGCCCCACACTGGGGATGGAGCCCACAACCCAGGCATGTGCCCTGACCAGGAATCGAACCATGACCTCCTGGCTCATAGGTCAACGCTCAACCACTGAACCGCACTGGCCAGGCCCAACATACATCTTTTGCTACCAGACTTTTCCACAGAACATTGGCTCTTTCTTCTGTTTTACGGTTTAATTTATTATCTTTACCATTCAGGCTTCTGCCCTCACCATCCCGCCACTGCTGGTAGTTATCATTGAGGACACCTTCTAAAGGCCAAATCCAGAGTCTTTTTTTTAACGTTATTTCTTCTAGACTTAATGACGCTGACCCCCCAGCCCCACCCCAAGCTCACTGACTGAATCCTTGACCAGCTGCCTAATGCTTTCCATTTGTCTTTGTCCTCTTCCTGCCCAAGATGTTAATCATCCTCTCTGGCTCCAGTTCCTCTCCTGAGTGCCACCTTTCATTTTCACTGTGCATGTCCCCTGGATATTCTGCCAGGTTTTAAATTCATGGATATAAATACCAGCTCATCATATTCAAACTTCAAAAAGATTATCTTTGACATAGTAGTTCCTCTTTAAAAATCTTTTATAGTTTCTTGTTGCCTACTAAATTATAGACAAGGTCTCTCATAGGACATTCAATGCCCTACATGATATAACCTCAAGCTATATTTACAGCCTTTTCATTTTCATTACTTTTCAACACACACCCTATCCTGAAGACCAAGTTACAAGATTGCTGCATTTTAAATATTCTCATGTTTTTCTGCTTTCATTTGCTCATTCTCGCTTTGTGGGATGGAATTCAGTTACTCCCATATCCTTCTGTCATCAGGGTCACCTGCTCCCTGAAGCTTCCCAGGCCCCCAAAGAGATGCCATCTTTCCTGTTAGACTGTGGCAGCATATTATTTTTCCTATCATCATCCTCTGTTGTTTCTATATATATGTAATGTGCTTTTCTAATATACTACATATATCTTTGAGGGCAGTAAATCGCATATTGCTTTGCACATATACTTTACAAAATTTGTTGAGTTGCATTTACCTCCTCAAATTATCATCTTTTCTTGATTTGCCCATTTCTGATGGCATTCATCCATGATATTTATCCCAGTAAATTAAATACAGATACAAAGATACAATAAATTTGAAGATTATGTAAATTTGTGATTGATAACAACATGTTGAATGACAAAGTAAGGAGCCAAAAAAGTAGGCTGGGCAAAAAAAAAAAGCAAGGTTAATTATAACATTGATCTAAAAGAAACCATTGGCCAAGAAATGGATGGAGAGAAAATGGTTGGGCAGTAACCTATGTAAAAAGAGTCCTTCAGGACTTGACTTTGTTGAAATCTAAATAAATCAATGGTCAGTAAAGTTGTTCAGCTCTACTATTAATAGCTGTCCAGTGTGGGAAAGTAGCTTAATTTCTTAGAGTCTTTATTCTTTCATCTATTAAACGTTATTGAGCACTGGGACTATGTACGTGCTGAAATTACAACTGTGAAAGAGCACCTGGTCTCTGTCCTTAGGAACTAAAACATCAGAGAAATAATAGTATTCTTTCCACATTGTAGTGAAATAATAATATTCATCTGGAAAAGTTACAGTGCAGAAGGCTACATCAGAGAAGAGAATAAAGAGGAAAGAAAGACCGGATTAGAAGAGATTGAAACATATAACCATCCTGGTAAAAATTTCTAATGCATTCCCTGGATATGCTTTTCACTCTTGATGTTATTTCATTTTCACTGTGATGCATCAAGATGGGAATTCATTTATTACGCTTGGTACTAGGAGTGCATTTTTTTAAATCTGAGTTTACATGCACTTCTTCCCATTTGAAAATGCCTTAGCTCTTGCTTCTGCAAATATTTATGCTCCTGTAGCCTACATTTTTTTCTTCTGAAACTCCTCTTATGTGATTGTTACAGATTCTCAGTCTATTGTCCACATTTCTTGACTGTTCCTTCTTTTTAAAAATGCCTGTGTCTCTGAGCAGGATTCTGGGCAACTTCCTCATGATTTGAGTCTAAAATGTAGTCTCTGTTCAATGGTGTCCAGTCTAAATGATCTAATCTAGTGGATTATAAAAATTTGACAGCTCTGTTTTTTTTTTTTACTTATAAGGTTTCTAATTTATACTCATATATCTGGCCACTATTGTTCCTTTGGCCTATTTTGTTTCATAATGTCTCCTTCATTTTTTCTTGTAAGTTTTACTTTAATACATCTCTTTGGGCAATTGTAACATATTTGAAAGTCTTTGCTGTAGTATTCCTTAGATATATACAATTAGAAAAAAAATTTTTTTGCCATACACTCTGATAAAATCAATTTTATTTGAGTGAATATATCACCTGATTTTTTACTATTTTTGGCATTAGATCTCTTTATGGGATTCTGTTGGATAAGGGCAGTTTTTGTGGGGGATGTTGCATTCATTTTATTTTTTTCTGTCCCTCTGTTTCTGGATCATCCTCACAGTCTGTTGGTTTGCAGTTGTTTCCCACCAGCCCAGACCTAAGTTTCCTGATGGGACTGAGGATCCCTGTCTGGACACAGTGATCCTAGAGAGGCTTGGCTTTACTTTGATGAGGCTGTGCTGTTCTCACCTCCCTCCCTGGGTGCAGAGCATACAGCTAGACCTGCTTCAGGAACAAGTTATGGGGCTTACCACACTCCCTCCCCTGACGTCCGCCACGATGGGGACGTGTTGCGTCATCTCACCGGGGACACTTAGCTTCCAGTCCCTGCAGGAGTGACACTCCAGTCACCATGCCTGCGCCTGGGCCGGTGCCTGTCCCTGCACCTGTTGTCTTCACTGGCTATTCTTTTGTGGTCCACAGAGATGGTAGATAGTTTTGTAAACTTTCCTCTGTCTTTAGTTTGAACAGTTTCTTTCAACATTTGTGGTCACTTCCTGAATGCTTAACTTAGTTTAAACCCAGAACTAACCCAGGGCGGCCGAGACCCATTTGTGTTGGCTGCCACCCAGCGAGACATCCGTGACTCTCCACAGCCTGAGATTCCCCGTCCCTGTCCCTGCAGACCGCCCGCCAGCAGCAAGGCTGCCTGGCCTTGTTTTCCCATCCTCAGCCTCGTGTTGCCTGGAGAGGGATCTGCACCCAGTCTTCCTACAGAGGCTGCGTACCGCGGCCAGTCCCCACGTCAGTCAGTCACCAGTGCACTTTAAAAGTCTCTGGTGCTTTTTCTTCACTTTAAGTAAAATTTCTCCTGTTTTCCAGTAAAAAGGGACAAAATCTTCACTCCTAATCTCTGTGTCTCTAATTTCTAGTTCTTCACATAGCTCAGAATTGAACAAACATTTGGTGCATATAAGGTGCAAAGTGATTGTGCTATTTCATTATAGGATTGGTAAAACACATTGCATACATGTTTAATTTCTAAACACGTACTAAACATTTCATGAAGGAAGTCAGGTAGTTGGAAAAGTTATACGGATGTCTGCCATATCTTAGGGAGCAAGCCGTGAACAACGACTTAGTTTTTGGTATCAAATTCTGTGGATGTATTTATGGCATGTCAGCTTCTGTATAATTCTTCCCATATCTATTATCATAGCACCAGTTTAGTCCTTTGTAACTTCTTTTCTGTACAAATCTGATTACTTGTAACTGGTCTCCCTACCTTGAGTCTAATGGCACTTAATGTTTATGGGGTCCCGGACCTTTCTGAGAATCCGATGAGAATTATGGAACTTCCTTCTTGAAAATGCACATAAGTATATACAGTCCACATTTTACATAAACTTCAGTGGGGTCCATAGTCCCTGAAGCTGCCATGTGAATTCCTAAAAGTGCTTCCTTTAGAATTTATCGTATCTACCTCATGCATCTATTCACTTATCCATTACATGTTTGCATCTGCAGTAAATTTGGTGCATTTCTGCTAAGCTCTGGAAATGCAAGGGTAAGTAGAAGAGTTTTTCTCTTACGGAGCTCCTAGTCTAGACCAGAGGAGAGAAATATGTCCAACATATGAAATAAAGTCTCAGAGGCATTTGTTGGCCGCAGAGGAGGTCCAAGAGGAAGTTCAGAGTCTGGTGTGGGAACATTAAGTGAAAGCTTCAGGGAACTTTAATGAACCCTCCCAAAGGGATGCTTTGTTATTCCACCTCCACATGTAAGAGAATGCGATGCGCTCCATTAACATAGAAAAAGAACAAACTTCTCAACCCAAAATGTAAGAAGCTTGTTCATCAGACTCCAGTCTAATTGTGTCTGTCAGTCATCGGCAGTCACATGGGTAAGTTAAAGAAAAATCCCCAGGTTTCAGTTTTCTCAACTAGAATGAAAAGACTAACATGAGCAACACGAGTAACAAACAAGAACCGTGTTACGGAATTTCGAAGAGCAATGATAACATCAATAGCAGCTACGTCTGTAGGCATCGCAGTAAAGCCTTAGATGTGTTTTTGCTAGTGCATAGGAACGGCAGGGGCGAGGACGCTGGGGTCAGCAGCACCTCTGGCTTCACAAATTTGTGACTGTGTATTTGCCGCAAACAACTTGACCTGCTGATCCATTTTCTCAGCTGCACAAAGGGACTAGCACGCAGCCTGAGGCTAGCGGTCAGCATTAAACGAGACAACACAAGCAATTGGAGCGTGTGCCTCACACAAGACTAGATATTATTGCTCTTGAAAATAAGTCAGACTTTTTAGAAGATATAATTGTCACCGTGTACATGTAAGGAAACTGAGCCCCAGATAATTAAATAACTTTCTGAGGTTTTACAGCCACTGAGAAGCCTACTTAGGATTCAGGTTTCTCTGACTCCACAGGCCGTGGCTAATTTGAGCCTGGGAGAGTGTGGGATTGTGGTAGGGGAGAAGGAGAGAGAAGGAAGGAATAGCCCTGCACAGCCCTTCCCACACAGCCATTCGTTTTCTTCTCTTTCTAATTATATTCCAACCTGAATTTTCTACAGAAGCCAGTGTCCTGCAGACATTGGCCCATAATGCCCTCACCTCGGTGTCTTTGTCCCGGCCTTGTCCCGCCTCTTCCTCCTGGGCTTAGTCCCTGCTCCTTCTGTCAGGCCCTGGGGAACTCGCGGCCTCATGGAGGCTGTGGAGTCTGGACCACATCTCTGGGGAGTTCTCTTCACGCCTGGAGGCTCCCTGACGTTTATTTTCTGTGTCTCCTACTCGGTGCCGACACCCCCCAGATCTGCACTGCTCCCTTCCAGGCCCCCGTGTTTCTCTCGCTGCACAGGGGTCAGGCCTCCTCGCAAGCATCAGCCATGGTTCAAGCTCACAGAGCCCGCGGCGCCCGCGGCCTGACACGTGCTGGCACTCAGTGACATCTCACTATGGATTGTGTTTCATCTCAAAAGATAATTCTAAAGGATGTCTTGCTTCGCTGTGGCAGAACTCTGAAATCATCTCAGTCACAAGGAAAATATAGTTCTATTTGTACGGCTTCCTTAGAAATATGTCTGATGTGTAATGAAAGCTGTTTTATTCTTGTAGCTGGAAGATGATGACAAGATAATGTGTCATGTGTTTGTAGACAATCATGGCATCAGGGACATGATAAAATGCTGCAGAGTTGATAGTTCAGATCTCGCCCCCTTTTTCTTTCTTTTTTCTGTTGGGGAAAAATAAATTACTATTGCATTTTCAGAGGCCATGCTGACAGCCCTGGTAACCGTTCCTAACAGTGTGCCCCTGACTGGCCATGTGCACACATAGGTGTCAGACGGTGATGCACTCTTCTGAGAGTTTGTTATTCCTGTTTGAAAATGGATGCAATTTCTTCGTCCTGAGCTGTAGGGCTGTGCTATATGCTTTGGAGGGAAAGATACTTAAAGATAAGAAACCAAGACAGTGTTTAAGCTTTCTCCTCAGCGGCACTTTTATTTTTAATCTTTGGGATCTTGCGGTATTGCTCTTATAGTTTATGGTTAGCTTTTGACTTGTATTATCTGGTGGGTTTTTTTAAGTTTTCTTTTCTCTTACTCAGATCATTTTCTGTAAATAAGGAAGACTGGGCAGAGGGAGACTTCAAACAGATGGGCCCTGGCGCCTTGGGTCTGATCTTAGCAACCAGACCACGTCCCGCACCGTAGGAAGTGCTGTTATTGAGGTAACTAAGCGTAAGGCGGTTGGTCATGCCAGGTTGATTTGGGGAATCAAAAAATAACATTTTCACTTGTGTCTGACAGGAAGCCAGTTTACTTAATAGTTTTTTTCTCTTAATCTTAAGTAGGAGGATCTGGGAGTAGAAAATTTAAATTTATGCGGTTATTAGGCCTGATTAGACACTGTCTCACGGGGGAGTCTGGCACGTGCTTGTGAAGTAATGCAGTTTTGTATGTTTGTTTTTGCTTTGTTTTCCCAGAGCTGTGACACAGTCACGCACACCCTTTCTTGATACTGTGGCCTCTGGCGCCTCGTGCTCTGTGGTTTTCAACCTACTGCACCCGCCAGTTCCTCTCGGTCTCCTTACTTACTGCTCCTTCCTCCCTGCCCTCTGGTCCGGGGCAGTCCCAGCACCCTCCGCCCCCAGTGACTCCTCGGGCTGGACCCTGGGTTTGCTGCCAGAGGGTGTGGCTGATGCCCCAGAATGCAAGCCATGCTGGGGAAGGTCTGTCGTGGCCGCGTGCCCCTCGCCAGTTACAGTGGAGGCATTTTTAGTCACTTTCAGGAATCAGGTACTGAGTAATATTATGAATGAAGGAAGCATACCATGCCATCTTGATGTCTAAATATCACAACATGAAATAAAAGCAGACTTTTCTTGCCATTTCTTCTTTGTATCATTTAATGTCACTTTCATGTGCTAGCAGAGTTAACAAGTAAACATTGGTTACCTTATTTTTTTTTAATTTTTATTTTTTTTCTATTTATTTTATTTTTTTAAATTAAATCTTTATTGTTCAGATTACATTTGTCCCTTTTTTTCCCCCTCATAACTCCCCTCCTCCCAGTTCCCGCCCCACCCTCCACCCTCACTCCCCACCCACTGTCCTCATCCATAGGTGCACGATTTTTGTCCAGTCTCTTCCTGCATCTCCCACACCCCTTTCCCCCCCAAGAATAGTCAGTCCATTCCCTTTCTATGTCCCTGATTCATTATAATCACCAGTTCATTCTGTACATCAGATTATTTATTCACTTGAATTCTTAGATTCATTTGTTGATAGATGCATGTTTGTTGTTCATAATTTGTATCTTTACCTTTTTCTTCTTCCTCTTCTTAAAGGATACCTTTCAGCATTTCGTATAATACTGGTTTAGTGGTGATGAACTCCTTTAGCTTTTCCTTATCTGTGAAGCTCTTTATCTGACCTTCAATTCTGAATGATAGCTTTGCTGGATAAAGTAATCTTGGTTGTAGGTTCTTGGTATTCATCACTTTGAATATTTCTTGCCATTCCCTTCTGGACTGCAAAGTTTCTGTTGAGAAATCAGCTGACAGTCGTATGGGTACTCCCTTGTAGGTAACTGACTGTTTTTCTCTTGCTGCTTTTAAGATTCTCTCTTTGTCTTTTGCTCTTGGCATTTTAATTATGATGTGTCTTGGTGTGGTCCTCTTTGGATTCCTTTTGTTTGGGGTTCTCTGCGCTTCTTGGACCTGTAAGTCCATTTCTTTCACCAGGTGGGGGAAGTTTTCTGTCATTATTTCTTCAAATAGGTTTTCAATATCTTGCTGTCTCTCATCTTCTGGTATCCCTATAATTCTGATATTGGTGCGTTTGAAACTGTCCCAGAGGCTCCTTACACTATCTTCGTATTTTCGGATTCTTTTTTCATTTTGCTTTTCCGGTTGGGTGTTTTTTGCTTCTTCGCATTTCAAATCTTTAACTTGATTCTTGCGCTCCTCTGGTCTGCTATTGGGTGTCTGTATAATATTCTTTATTTCAGTCAGTGTATGCTTAATTTCTAGTTGGTTCTTTATCACAACATCGAGGGTCTCATTAGATTTCGTGAGGCTCTCATCAAGTTTATTGGCAGCTTCTAGCACATTATTGAAAGCCCTCAAAATTGCGTTTTTTAGCTCTATATCCTCCATTTCTGTCATGTTTTTTTTTGTCTCCGCATTTTTTATGCTTTCTTGGTGCACCCCCTTGTGGTCTTTGTGCGCAGTCTTGTTCTAGTTAAGCCTTGATTGTTGTAGTTAATACTAGAGGGATTTGACCACCAGGCTGACTGGCTGTGAGAATCAGCTGTATCTGCAGTGGGAAAACTTCTGTGCTCTGGAGAGGTGCTAATCTAGCCTTTGCCTGAGGCTATCCGGCAAATGGCTCTGCGCAGGACTTGGGGCGGGGCGGGATCAACAGGCGGGCGGAGGGAGCGATTATGGCTGCTCTCAGTCCTGTTCCCAGAGGCTCTGCTTCTCAGAACCCCAACAACCGCTGCAAACGTCGGAGAGAAAGCTGCCCTCACGTTCCAACTGATGCCAGACAATCCCGCTTCTCCCGTTTGAGTCTGATTCCCTAGAGACTCGCCCGGATCTGGAGCTCAGAGTCTGAGACTCCCTCCTGATTGAAAACGACAACCGCGCCCTCAGCCACCAGCCCGCTTTGCGCGGCGCACCTCCGCACCTTTGTATTTTCCACACTGCGCCTCCTCTGAGCCTCGGTATGCTGTTCTCTTTCCTTCTAGTTGAAGAGCCTCTCCTCAGCCAGCCTTCCTGTGGTTCTGGGTGATGTCCGTTCCGTCTTTTAGTTGTATTTTTGAAGTGGTTGTTTGTGGCAGCAATCTCCGGTGTTTACCTATGCCGCCATCTTGGTTTCTGTTTTCTATTTATTTTTTTAAAAAATATATATCTTTATTGATTTCAGAGAGGAAGGGAGAGGGAAAGAGCAATGGAAATATCAATGATGAGAGAGATCATTGATTGGCTGCCTCTTGCACGTCCCCTACTGTTACAGAAAAACCGGACCAGAACCCAAGCAACGCTCTGAGAGTTTGGAGTTACACTTTATTCACCGCGGTGGGCTCAGAGAAATGAATACAAATTCTAAGCAAAGCTACAAGCAGAACTTCCCTTTTTATGGAAGAGCCAGCCCTTTGTGCACTTGCTGGCGGCCTTGAAAACTACACAGTTCTATCCAATTAAAAAATGCACCTGGCATGGCATTGGGCGTATCTAGTCTCTGGCCTACAAGGTCAGACAGCTAAGTTTATCTTCCTCATTATTCAAGCATGCTAGAAAGCAAACTTATTTTTTTCAGAATAAGAGGCCGTCCAAAGAATAGCAGAGAATTCCAAACAGTAGTTTTACAGAATAGGGGTTTGCCTTCACACTACACTGGGTCAAGCCCGCAACCTGGGCATGTTCCTTTGACCGGAATCAAACCTGGGACCCTTCAGTCTGTAGGCCAACGCTCTACCCACTGAGCCACACCAGCTAGGGCCCTTTTCTATTTCTTTAGAGGAATTTCATTCAAGCTGTGTTAGGATGTGGCAGGTAGTCTCCCAAGACAGCGGCCCAGGAACTTCCTGTTTCCTCTCAGGGCACCGCCTCCCCCTTGGCCTGGGCAGCCTGTGAAAGCTGTGACCAGCACAGCTCTGCAGGCAGGAAAGGGAAGCCGGCAGTTCTGGGCCTGGTGACACAGGCAGAGGCAGCTTTGGTTTTCTCTCCTGGAACCCAGCTGCCTGATGGAGGGAAATCGGGCCATCCTGTCTGTGATCAGAACTTGTGGGAAGACCCAGGGAAATGAGGCACCACATGGAGAGACACTGAGCTGCCTGCTGTAGCCAGTGCCCGGCCCCGCCTCATGAGGGAGGCCCTGGCTGCCAGCCCAGCTCAGCTCCTAAGTACACCCAGATGGACGAGGGACCCCAGAAACGGGAGCGTCACCTGTTCTACCTCCAGAATCGTGAGAAACAATAAATGGCTATTGTTTTGAGCCACTGAGTTTTTGGGGTGCCTTGCTATGTTGCAATAGATAACTGAGCAATGGACTTTTAGGGACCAGGGAATTGCTTTTTCACCTTTAATTTTAGACCTTGCTTGAAGTTCTCTGGTGGTTTTCCATGAGATTAAGAAAATGGCTTATTCTAGTTGGTAAATATTCATGCAGAGATTCTAGAAGAGTAGCAAGTGATTGCTTTTGAATCAAAAACAGTAATGCTGTCCTGCTGGGGTGGCTCAGTGGTTGAGAATCGACCTATGAACCAGGAGGTTATGGTTCAATTCCCAGTCAGGGCACATGCCCAGGTTGTGGGTTCGATCCCCAGTGTGGGTGTGCAGGAGGCAGCCGATCAATATTCTCTCTCTTCATTGAGGTTTCTCTCTCTCTCCCCTTCCTCTCTGAAATCAATAAAAATATATTTTAAAAAAGCTTAACAAAATAAAACGGTAATGCTTCTCAGGAGCGTCATGGAGTTCAGGCTCAGGGTCCTACCTCTCCCGCCGCAGCCCTGGGTGTCCCCGTGCCCAGCAGATGGCCTGGGAGGGAGATGCCCCGGGATGGAGGGAGGCAGAGGGACCAGGGGTGCAGTTCCTTCCCAGGGCAGGTGCGGATCTAACTGACTGCAGCCCTGACACGTTAAAATGACTGAGTCCTGGCAGATTGAATCTGAGATAGCAACACCTTATTTACTGTACGTCAGTGATGGATGTGCAGAGGGCAGGTGCTCACTTGGTAAGTTTGGATATAAATTAGAAAGCCTTTTCTTTTGGAAAAAAACATGGTGATATATTTGCAATTGCTGGATGTATATTTCTGAGCTATCTGATTCCAAGAATTCTTACCTTTTTATAGACTCATTTCAACTCTGCCTTTGAAGCCAGATGGTTTATTCTTGAGCTGCAAGACTGAATATATTAACCTTTAATGTAAATGCTCTCACTTACTGAGCAGTGGGTTGCTCCTACAGTTTTCTGCTTGACCTTGGTGAGAAAGAACCACATTCTGATTTCTGTTTTCAAGGCTTACTAGAGAATCTTATTTGAGGGTCACTGAACCCTCTGATTTGGACGCTTCAGAATGTGAGAGTCAGAAGTAAATTGGCATCGCTGGGGTGCTCTGAATGGAAGGGTTGCCACCACTATAATCTCGAGTTGCAAAGAAGCAATTGGAGTCATTCTCCGTGTGGGCTGACAAGTATGCTTTTTTGTAGGTGAGAGTCGGTAAAACAAAGACTTGCTCCAGCTCTGAAATGCACTTAAGAGTAAATAGCAGTAAATGACAAGAGGCCTATTTTGTCAGGTATGTCTCTGACTGTTGTACAGCTTTCTGGTTTTGAGGAAAAGGGCTTGTTTGGAATTTGGATGAGGGATTTCCCTTAACAATGGGGAGAGTGGGTTTGCCTTCAAAGGACGGCAAATGGAGAACTTCATCTTGAACTAGAATGTTACCAGTCAGTCTCCCCTTATCTTTTAAATATTATGTGTTCTTAATAGTTCTTTGTTGTTGTAGTTAATCGTCACATTGCTTTTCAGAGAGAGTGGGAGGGAGGGGGGGGGAGAGAGAGAGAAACATGGATGTGACAGTCACACATCAACTGCTTGCCTCTTGCACTCCCCCAACCAGGGGCGGGAATGAACCCCCAACCCAAGTTTTGCCCTTGAACCTCTGAACCTTTGGTGTGAGGAGCAATAATCTAACCACTGAGCACATCAACCAGGGCTTTAATAGTTTTTTTTTTAATTCAAAAATTGCTCTGGTTTTATGAAATCTTTCAAAACTTTTACATAGGTACTATTTTCTGGTTCTTGCCTATTCCAAGAGCAACTTGAACTCGGCCAGACCTGCACATTAGAAATTGTACGAATTGGTTTTTGAGTTGTGTTAAGATATTCAGCCCTACATAACCATGAACTTGATGGAGGTCAGTGGAGTTCAATAAAGCTGTGGCCAAACTCTACTAAATGTGAAGAGCTTCATTCATTGTTATTCCCTACATACACTCAAAGAAAGAAAAATGAGGCAAAATGATACCCTCCTACTAGGTTATTATTATAGAGGAGAAAAAATACAAGGTGGGGCAAATGCCGGTTTACAGCTGTGAGTACGAAAACACAGTTTATTCTTGTATTATTGTTTGTTAAGTATTGTATTATTTTGCCATAGGAACAGCGGTAAACCTACTTTTTGCCGCAGCCTGGATGTTAAGGTTAAAGTGCTTCACAGGGAGGTGGGCGTGGTGCCTGGAGGTGGGCGAACATAGAACTAGAAGGTGAAGGTGGAACTATGGGAAGGGAATGACTCTATAGTTGTTGTTTTTTTTTAAATGTTAAAATGAACTACAGACAATTCTAGCCACATAAACCCAGTAGGTTCTTTCTTTCTCATCACTACATTCAAAGAACTAAAGGGCATTCACTTCAAATAAAACTTTCCGTTCAATGTGCATTAAAAAAATTGCATTCTGCCTAAAATGGTGTTGAAATTTTGACCTCAGCAATTTTGCAAAGCAAAGCTTTCACATTAGAGAGCCAGAGTTGAAGACATTTTCTGACAACTTAATTGATTTGTATTTAGTGTTCTTTGGCTTATGTTTGGGCTAAAAATAACTGTTTTAGGTGATGTCATTTTAACTATTTAAGGCTCCGAGTACATTGTGTAATGGGTCTTCATTTTCATTTAGACTTCATGGCGTTCCGTTCCTGTCGGTGATTACAGAAGTAGATTCTGATATTATGTGTTATTATTTCATTGCCTGTCAGAAAGCAGATTTAGTGGGTTAAGGGGAACCATCAATAAAAGTTGCTTGCTTTCGTGATTTGATTTCATCTATCAGCAAGAACGATTGATGTTTGTGGACAAGAACTGCTTAAATTTTTCTTCCTGACCAAATGAATAGGAGGTGGCATTCATTCCTCTCATGGACAAATGGCCTACCGCCTGTTTGTGTTATTCATCTGTTTGTCCACTCAGGAGGTGTGAACTTTATTTCTTCACTATGGTATCTGAGATTGCAGTAAAGTTGGCAGTGCACTATCTAATGCATGTAAAATTTATTCAATCATTTTGTTTTGAAAATAATATTAGTTCTTTAAAATATTAAGGCAGTTTTAATAAAAGAACTGATTTAAGCTGTATAATAAAGACAGTGGTTGCCTTCCTGTTTATGATTTAATTGGAACACTTCAAAATGCATGCTAATCATTAAATTTTCTTCACCCTTAAAGCTGGCAGTAATCAATTCTTCAAGCAGGATTTTAAAATTGACTAGAATTTCACAAACAATTTACAAATACTAGGCAGCTTGTAAGTTTCAACATTCCTTTCACAAGGTCTAGCAACTTGGTGCACCGTTTCAGTTGTTTGGGAATGAGCTGACTAGATTGGAGAGTGAAAGGTAGTGGATGGAGCTCTGGGCGAGTGAGAAGTTTATTCCCATCTTTTTAATCTACTCATTTATAGTATCTGACATGAAGGAGAACAGCTTTAGTATAAAGAATAGTCTTTGAAAATTCTTAATATACTTCAAAATATCACTGGTTCTAATTTTTTTTCAAAGCAGAGCCATTGCAAGACCAAGTGAATTAATTACTGAGTGGGGAAAAGTAATCTTCTCTGGCTTTATTCTTGGATTACTCGGTCGTACCACTCTTCCTAGGCGCATGGGGGTCTGTCACAACTCTCTTCAAGCTCGAGTTCCTGTCAGCCGTGATCTAACAGAGGCCGAGGCTCAGCCAACCGTGAGAGGATGGGCTCATGTTCACTTTTAATGTATTTTGTTTTAAGTGACAAAGTGATTCCTCCCAGGAAAAGGAGAGATGGCACCACGGTCCTGCTTGGTAAAGGGACCATTTTCCATGATCCATCGGACACTCTTGCCAGGAAGACGTGTTAAAAGCAGCGCTAGGCAGGCGAGGATGACCTTGAACAGCATCCTTGCTCCCTCCAGTGCCCGAGGGAAAGATGTTGTATATCATCCAGACTCTGCAAACCTAAGCCCAGGTTATAGGGAAAGGACACTCCAGGCCACAGTGAACTGAGCACAGACACTGGATAGAAGAACCCGTGTCAGTTCTGCAAGGTGGGAATCTGGCCTGACCAGTTTTCCTCTTGGTCAGATAAACAATTCCTTTAATTAAATAGCCTCTGACAACCCGGCCTGGCTCCTCCCGTGTAAACCCGAGCACGGGCTGCCTCGAGCCTCCACGTGGAACCACTGAACACAACACTCGCTTGCAGGTCGAAGAGGATCATCCTTTGAAGTCTGGTTAGGTCTCCTGGGGAGTTTTCATGAATGCAGGTTGATGATTTTGGTTTTTTTTAAAATCTCCATTAAAAATGTATTGGGATAAAACAATTGGAAATATGTTGAGACACAACATTGTCTTAACAAGAAGAAATGACGAGAAACTTCCCAGGACAGTGACCGAGGTCTGGCTGGAGGCCCAGGCCCACGGGAGCTCTGGCTGTTTGGAAAGAAGAGAAGAAGTGAGAAGATCATAGAGGACAAAGGCGTGAAGTATGTCTGAAATGTCGGTGAGTTGGACAAGTAATGAAATCCGTGACAGTGTGGGCAGGCAGCACAGATGCGGAGTTGTAGCCCTTGACAAAGAGGAAATAGACTATAAGGTTTTGCTGCTTGTGTGATTACATCTCGTGTGTCTATGGAGAGGAAAACTGAGATGCCGGGGAGACAAATGATGCTGTAAAACCCACAGGGCACGGCCTGAGGCCCAAGCGAAGCTGCCCAAGGGAGGCCGGGTGTGTTAATGGTTCCCACTGGGAGCTAAGGATGAAGATAAGCCGAAACTCCCCCTTTGGAACCACCAGCCTCTTCTTAGAGCCACATGCAGTCAACATTGTCGTCAATACCAACTGCTGATTCCTGGCCAAAACAAAGCAAAACAAAAAATGCCCAGCAATTCAGCAAATTCTTGCCTTTAAATACTTCTACTCTATTTGGGTACTTGTTGGGAACAATAGTAAGATCTTCACTTTTAATTATTGATACTCCTTTCTGTCTCTAGATTTCAACCTCTTTCATAATGTCCGTTTACCTACGCGACAGCCCTGCTATATGATGCTTTTGCCCGAAACATTAAGAGTTTCTAGTAGTTGAGTAGTTTGTGTGTTTGTATGCATATGTGTATATGCACATATAAATACTAAAACAACAGCTGCCAATTTATAGTCAGCACTCAGGGAGGTCAGAATTGCAATAGTTAATGAACTCAGATATAGACGTTGTTTTATGAACTTTTAAATGATGAGAAAATGTCTAGTCCTTCCTATATATATATTTTATTAAATATTTAAATAATGAATGAGATGAGAAAGTATCATTTTTATATTTTTCAAATCCATTTTAATTGTTTCAAAGACTTTAAAAACTTTTTTAGCTTTATTGAAGTAAATTGACATAAAATTATAAGTATTTAAAGTGCACATCATGGTGATTTAATAGATGTATACTTTGTGAAAAGCTCTCCCCATCTAGTTAATGAACACATCGTCCCCACCCACATCCATTAACACATATTTATCTTTTTGTGTGTGTGTGAGAACATTTAAGTTCTATGGTCTTGGGAAATTTTAGTTCTACAATGTAGCACTGTCAACTATAGTGACCGTGGTTTACATTAGATTCTAGACCTTATTTACTTTATAGATGGGTCTGTACCCTTTCACCAACCCATTCCTATTCCCCCCACTCCCCAGCCCTGGTAGCAACTTTTCTACTCTGTTCCTATAGGTTTTACTTTTTATTTATTTGTTTAGAATCCACATCTAAGTGATACCGTGCAGTTTGTGTCTGTCTCTGTCTGGCTTATTTCACTTAGCACAGTGCCCTCACGTTCCCTTCAAGCTGTTGTAAATGGCAGGATTTCCTTCTTCTCTGTGGCCAAGCCATGCCCCATTGCACACACACCACATCTTCTTTACGCCTCCCTGTGATAAAGCTGTGATGCACAGGGTGCAGCCGAGACTCTACTGCACACGCCTCTGCGGCAGCCAGGTGTCGCCTGAGTTTCCCTTGAATCCCTGTCTCCTGAGCTGCCCAGGCCACCACCTAATACCTGCTCCCCTTGGCAAGCTCCTGTCTTCTTAAAAAATATTTTTTATTGATTTCAGAAAGGAAGGGAGAGGGAGCCAGAGAGAGACATCAATAACGAGAATCATTGATCAGCTGTCTCCTGCACTCTCCACACTGGAGATCGAGCCCACAACCCGGCACGTGCCCTGACGGGGAATGGAATCGTGACCTCCTGGTTCATAGGTCGACAATGAACCAGTGAGCCACACGGCAGGGCTTAGATTAACATTTACATTTATAGAAAGGGATTCATTTCCAGTGGAACTTAAGGGGTCACTTTGGGGTCCTTCTGGTTGCTAGATCCTCTAATTCAGCTGCCTCCTTTGCATCCTGCCTCTGAACCTAGTCTATGGAGGAAGCATCACATAAATGAGTTCAGAAGTCACTACACACAAAGGCACATGTTGTTGATTTTTCTGCTAAAATGCACAGTTAAGCTGATCTTTTCCCACACAGCTTATATTCTTGACTTAGCACATAGGTTAAGTATGTTTTCAAACATAGCTTTTGAGAGTCACTGTTTTCTTTGTTTTTTAAAAAATTCACTGATCATTAAACTTAAAATGTGAGGACATTCTTTTTCAGGGCTATTAAGCAGATGGTGTGTGTGCATTTCCAGAGCAGGATGAATTAGTGGAAAGAGATTCTGTTGTGCATGGTGCTGTGACTTTGCAGTGTAATATGTCGCAGGCGATGACGATTTAGCCTTTCAGCAGGATTAGGCAGGATCAGAGCTTTGGGTTCAGAATTATTTGGCTTAATGACTTGAAAAGAATGTCCCCGCTTAAGTTATTCTAGCTTCTCTCTGTTCAGATAATTATGGGAATGGTGTCCTTAAATGGGGCTTCCGTCTCTGGTTCTAATTAATTATGTATATGTTCATTCAATGCATAAACATCTCAGAAGTTTACCGAGGCTTCAGGTACTAGTAGGTTAGTCATTTCACCTCACGCCTGTTAGTAGTTAAGGCCCAGCTCTCTCCTCTCGTCTTGGCATTCTTGTGCAATGGGCTAAGCATTAGAGAGACAACATGGAATTTCTCTCCACTCAGTTTTTCTCAAATGAAATAAAAATCCTGCCAGACTTCTTTTCCACTTATTTTCAGATCTTGTCTGTGACCATACCTTCCTGAATGTGTCTGATCTCGTCAACTTGTTTTCAGCTCTTAAAGAATAGAGATGTGTCTATGTCTTTCAACGTAGTGGCCTTTAGTCTATGACTCGATCTGAATTACGAACTAAAGTGAAAGTAATGATAAGGATTGGTCTCTAGAGAAGGCAGAGAATGTTTGCGAATCTGAAACCTTCCCATCGCTTCCCCTCCCGTTTCACAGGCATGCCTCGGAGGGCAGGCGGAGCTGGGCGTTTGTTCTTCGGTGGACGTGGGGCCTTGGCAGGAATTGTGTCTCATCCCTTTCTGAGTGGTTCAGCTGAGCAGCAGCTTATGGAAGAGGAAAGGCTGGATATTGGGAAAAATGAAATCAGATGAAACGAGAAAGGAGAACACGCTGAAAGAGCATGGGAAGTTCATATTACGCCGCCTCGTCTTGGTGGTGGAGGAGGATGTGAATGAGAGATTGTCAACTGAGCCCAATATTACCTCCCCTTAGAATTACTTGAGTGATTCACTATTTAACTGAACTCTGACTGCACAAAACATTTTATTATTCCTAAGCATATATCTGTATATCTATCTCTCTCTATATAAGTCTATAACACAATTTTAAAACTTAAAAGATACTTTTCCTCAGTAGGCACATGCACACATATAGCTATGTAAATGTATAATATACATATGTATCAACTAAATATGCTTCAGTGTATAATTATATATTTATACATATATGCTTTCATGAAATTTAATTATTGAGATTAAAATGTGCCTTGTGAAATTCTCTCAGGATATGAACTCCCTTTGAGGACACAGGTACTTAGAGAGAAAAAAAAATTAGCCTCTTCAAGTCCACTGATTCACTGCCTAGAATTCTGAGGTAATATTTCAATTTTTTCTTGTTTACATTGTTTTATTTATATTAAATCACATTATGCTTATTTGATTTATGGATAAATAATGCTATGAAACTTTCTGTGTTACTGTTTAGCCTTTATTCATTCCGGTATTCTGTATTTAGAAGTTGTTTTATTTAACCAAGAATGTAGGCATTTATTTTAAACTCCTGGCAAAGCCAACCCTTCCAGTGACTCAGCCCATAGTGCGAAGATAAACAGTTATAAGAGCTCACTCAGACATGTAGCAAGTCATCACATCGCACACTTTAAATATCTTACCTCTTTCTGTCAATGGTATCTCTATAAAACGGGGGGAGTAGGTGGCTTGTTGATGGTTTCCCTTGCTGTGCAAACACTTTTTAGTTTGATGTCATCCTCTTTGTTCATTTGCCCAAGGAGATAAGTCAGACAAAATATTACTATGAGAAATGTCTGAGATTTACTGCCTATGTTTTCTTCTAGGATTTTTATAGTTTCGAGTTTTACATTTAAGTTTTTACTCCATTTTGAGTTTATTGTGTATGGTATAAGGAGGGGGTCTAGTTTCATTTTTTGCACATATCTGTCCAGTTTTCCCAACACCACTTACTGAATAGACTCTCCTTATCCCATAGTATGTTCTTGCCTCCTTTGTCAAATATTAATTGGCCATAAAGTTGTGGGTCTATTTTGGGCTCTCTATTCTGTTCTATTGGTCTATGTGTCTTCTCTTACGTCAGTACCATGCTGTTCTGATTAATATGTGCCCCGACTGGGAATCAAACCTGGGACCTCAGTCACTGAGCCACACCAGCCGGGCTCGCCTGCTTTCTCAGGCGCTCCCTTTTCCAGTTGTTCAGAAGCGGTTCAACCAGCCTGTGTTTCCTCGGGGGGAATTGCTCTTTGTGCAGGTGTCAATCCAGGGAGTCTGTGGGAGGACCTGAGGTCAGGGTCATTCTATACCGCTCTTGTGGACCCTGCAGTTGTCTTTCTTGTTACTTTTTTGGGGATTCTATTTAGTGTCTTTTGGCTCCAAAATTACTAATTTCACATTGTGGCAATGGTGTTTGTTTCCTTTTGGTGTTCTAATAACTCATGGCCCCATCTCACATGATCATCCTTGCTCACCCAAAAGCCTCATGGTCCATTGGACTTGAAGAAATCCTTCCAGCAGCACCTGGACACTTAAGGTTTGGTAGCAGGTGGCAGAGGCTGAGCCTCAGCAGACGATTGCGGGGGGCGGCAGGGGTGGAGGGAGCACCCCCAGCCCTGGCCGTGCAGACCGAGGACATGCAGCGACCGAGTGCACACACAGAACACAGAGCAGTTCTGAATGGACAGCATTTGGCCTCAGCCCATGATATCAGTGCTATTACATATCTTCTTTCTAATCCACATGTTTTATGATTCAATTAAAAACATAAATCTGCTTCTGAAAGTATTGATGTTTCCTTGCTCCCCCAAATGGAGCTGCCTTCTCTGCAGTGAGGCCTAATAAATGACGCTGCACTGAGTGAAGCCTGGATAAACACACAGTCGGACGGGGCCCGAGGAGGTGAATGTTTAATTTAGTTTGTACATTCACTTTCCATGTCGCTAATAGGAAACTGCAGACGGGAGCTGCAAGATGACCTTCCCTAATGAGAGCGACACAGCACACAAACAACCGAAACTCAGCACCAGGCTCGTAAGGCCTGTTCATTCTGCCACCAGAGGTGCGTGTCCTGCGATTGCATGGCTCTGCTCGTTAGCACCGAGAGCAGACTCTTTCCTTCCAACCCGCTTTCATTTAGATCATGAACTGAAATGTAAGCTCTTCAGCCAAAGATGTTTCAGTTGTGCAGTGATGGTGGTCAGTGATAATTGCTCTAGTAAATGAGGGTTTTGAAGCGGGGCCCTGACCCTGGGTCACGGTGGTTTCAGTCAGGCCTCGCGGGCCGTGTGGAAAAGGCCTCGTTAGTCTTCCTTGGAGCCGTCTTTGAAATCATTGCATTTGCTCTGGGCCTCTTGCCTTTCACATTTGTCATGTGCCTTCCCGCAGGTTCATGGTGATTATTATTTCAGGCAACGGTACCATATAAGTGCTTTTTCCTGTTACTATAGCATCATGGCCAGAGGTAGTGTTCTTCTTTTTTTAAAAAAAACCAAAACATTTTTATTGATTTTAGAGAGAGAAGTGAAGGGAGAGAGAGAGGAACATCAATGAGAGAAACATTGCTGCTTTCTGCATGCCCCCTACTGGGGATGGAGCCCACATGCCCTGACCAGGAATCGAACCTGCCACATTGGTTCGTGGGAGGAAGCTCAACCAACCAGGCCAGGGCCCCAGGTAGTCTTCTTAGAGAATCAAGGCCATTCCACAGGAGGACCAGGTTAGAAAAGCTATTTCACACTTTGGTGGCTACACTGGGACAAAGCCCACTTCTGCGACTCACTGGCCAATGTGCCTCCAGATTCAAGGGAACACAACCAGCTCTTGCTGTATACACTGTGTTTCATTCTCTGCCTCGGCTCATGCATTGTGATTGTCATTAGCACAGTCTTACCAGCAGCTGGTCCAGGACGGTGGAAACCGCTGTGTTTGTGTAGAAAGAGGCCTGGAGCTCTGCCCTGCTGATTGCAAAGGCTCAGTCGCTGTCTATGGTTAAGCTGGAACTGTAACTTGAATCCAACTTTTAGGCCTGAGCCAATTCATCCAGACTAAGTGGTACAGAAGGATTTTTAATCCTCCTTTTTTTCCCTGTGGACAATCCTTCATTCGCACCCAGTGCCTTCTTTAAGAAAAACCTGCTTACAGTTGATCCTTGAACAATGCAGGGTTTAGGGAACTGACCCAGGTACAGTTATAAAAAATTGAATGTAACTTTTGACTCCCCAAACTTAATTACTAGTAGCCTACTGGAAGCCTTGCGGGTAACGTAAACAGTCAATTAACACATATTTTACATGTTATATATATTATATACTATTTTATTGCAATAAAGTAAGCTAGAGCAAAGAAAATGTTATTAAGAACATTATATATATATGTATATATATATATAATAATTGATGTGACGATTCTTAACCATAGAGTTTACACATGATAAACATTTTAATAGACAAAAGCACATGCGATGTATCTCCTCACCTGAAAAATTATTCTCTCAAGGACAGACATCAGGTAGGAGATACACATTCACAGAAAAAAGTGATGTATCAACAGTAATTTTCATACAATTTAAATGGTCGATAAAACAGATCTATCAAATCAGAGAAAACTAGGGGTACCCCAAAGCAAACCACATATGAAGAACTGAATTAAACTTCTATGTGTCTAAAACTTTATCATTCAAGCAGTGAAAATGCATGGTTACTATGACTTGAGTAGAAAAATTGAATTTTGGACATAACATTCAACTTTAAAGAGATTATAATTATTTCCTTTGTTTCATTTAGCTCTCAAACGAAAAAATGAGAAATGCAATTAATATGGCTTAACTCTGCAGGATAAATATTATTATTTAATGATGTATAAAACAGCTCTATTCCAACCGCTTCATGCTGGGCACAGAAATGAAAGAAAACCTAAATTTATGTTTGTGTAAGTATGCATTTAGGACATCTGGTTCTTTATTTTGAGCACAAGGGCCCATTTAACGTTGTTACCTATCAAGCGAATATTTTGGGAGGCATTATGCCTGTCACATATTTCTCAACACTCAATTCAGCCGTGCTGAATAAATGTAAGACATAGGGACTGAAATCTAAATGTGTCCATTTACTGATTGATTTTTGAATATATTTTTATTGACTTCAGAGAGAAAGGGAGAGGGAGAGAGAGATAGAAACATCAATGATGAGGAGAGAATCATTGATCGGCTGCCTCCTGCACGCCCCACACTGGGGAAGAGCCTCCAACCGGGCACGTGCCCTGACCAGAATCAAACCCGGGACCCTTCAGTCCGCAGGCCGACGCTCTATCCACTGAGCCAAACCAGCCAGGGATAAATGTGTCCATTTATTGGTGGGTCCTTGCTTTTCCCCACTTCACTAACCCTACTGATGTAAGGGACACGCCGTAATAAATAACAATTGCCACTGCTGCTTGAGCGCCCACTGCGGTCAAAACAGACCGGGAACTGCACTGAACCCAGAGTGAGAGCCTGACTTGTGAGCGGGACGGTCAGTGTTGGCAGCTCTATTCCAACCGCTCATGCTGGGCACAGAAATGAGAGAAGTCACAAAGCTCTGACCCCGACTCCGCCCTCCATCTGCCACCAGGCAGGGGAGCCGGCGCTTCTGTGTCAATCGCAGGCACCGAGGCTCTGACTCCATCGACTCTCCTTCCTGCTGCTGCTTCCGGCTGGAAGGGCTCCCTGAACAACCGCGCGTCTGATCTGCGCGTCTCTGGGCCATTTTCTCTGCCCTTTGTTCCTGGAGAAAAATAACCTCCTCAGAGCTTCTCATGGCCTTTATTTCCCACTTGCATGATAGCTCTTTCTGCTCATGGTCTGTCTCCCCCATTAGGTTGGAAGTTTCGTGAAAACACAGACCGTGCATTAAGTAACCTGTGTGTTTCCCACGGCATCTTGGAAACTAGTTACAGTTTCTCAGAAAATGTCTGTTAAATAACACATCCCCCTATTAGCAAACAGGAGAGTGACTAGCAAATGCTTAATGAATCCCTTCCTGTTTATAACGACAACTTTTCGGCCTTGAACGCATCCTTAGCTTAACTCCTTCCACAGCCGAAAGCTCCCATATCTTTAAAAAATAATAGTGAAGGGGTTTATAAGTAAAACTATCAAGCCTGGTTCAAATGGGCGAAAGGAAATGCAGGCACAAGGAGGGAATACAGCCTCACAGGGAACGTGAGGACCTTGTAGACCTGTGGGTAGAGCAGGGTTAGCATCACCTTGCCTCCTGGAACTTCCTGAGTGTGTTGACATGGTAACGAGGATGGTGTGAGAGCCCTGGGATGCATTCAAGGCATTTGTTTAGTCTTTTGAGCAGTTGTGTTTATCATTGCTCTTATTTAGATGGTCCTTTAGGTCAGAAAAATACAATTTTTATTCATAAATAGAGTTGTCACTAGTAGACAGGTAAATCAGTTTAACCAATTTCTTCTGTGTTTTAGAGCTTAGGTTTGAACTCAGAGAGGTAACACACTACAGGGAAGAAGAGAATGACATTACCTCAATTCTAAGCTGGTTATGGCCTTAGCATGGTAATTAACCTCGGATTTTTGTTTTACCGTATGTAAAATGAGTCCCTCTCTCAGGATGTTGTGTGGCTTAAATATGGTAGTATACGTAAAGTAGACAGTGCTTATTATTACTATTATTTCTATACTCTCAATTCAGTGAAAGGGTACAGCTATCAATATTGGCATTTATTGGACTGGAAAAATGGCTTTCTATTGTAATTTATTATGAAACTTTATTCTTTTTTCCCCCACAGGACTTAGGGAAAAGAAGCCCCCTAAGAACATTTTACTAATCTCAGAGGATGTTATTACTTAAGAAATGTAGCCTGTCTACAAATCCACTGCACACTGGACAGATTAAGTCGAATTCTGGGATGGGATTCAATCGCTCTTGGCATCACCGGCACTGGAGCTCTCAGGTGAGTCCGATGTTCACAGAGCTGAGAAGTGAGAGGTCCAAGGACCAATGGCATCAGCACCACCTGAGGCCTGTTAGTGTCAACGTGAGAAACGTTCAAACCTGTGAAGAAGTTTTGTGAGTTTATTTGAGCCAAACTGTCCACAGTTGCCGGGAAGCAGGGTCTCAGTGGATTGAGAAAATGCTTTGGAGAATGGCAGTTTTGCACCTGTTTTATGCATCACAATCAAAGGAGAAGATGGAGTGGGTTACTTGAACTCCATTGGTGATAGATTAGGGAGGGGGAGAAAGCAAAAGGGGGGGGCAAACTTCTGGGATTGGACAAAAAGTAAAATGATAGACACACACTTCTTTTACTGAGGTGGGTACAGGATGGTTAATAGCCAACAATTAACTCAGTAACAATGAGGGGATTTGTGGTCTCCGCAGAGCGATGCCTGTGCTTTGAGGGGTCTGGAAAAAGGGAAATTACTTTGACATTCCAAGGATATGTTGTTGTAGATGGAAAAAGACAATAGACAGGCTCAGGGAGGTAAAGACTGACCTTTGTCAGGGAAGGTGCCAGCCTAGGATGTGACTACCTGCCATAAACTGCTTTTAGTTAAAAAGTTTTATTTTCTGACCATCCTTTTGGTTACTTTAGGTCTGAGTTTGCAAGGCCACCACGCAGGCCTCCCCTGAGCTTGTTAGGTTAACACGTGGCCCCTTTTGTCCACATTAACATGCAGGATTTTGTCTTCCATCTCAGCATCACAGTGTGCAGTTTACCACTATTCCCATTTGCATGTTAAAATGTGGTGAGCACTTTAGGACAGCACTGGAGCTGTGGTGGTGGGTGCATAGGATCTGGAGGGCTTGTGAAGACACAGGTCCCTGGTCCTGACTCCAGGGTTTCGGATTCAGTTGCCTGAATGCAGCTGGGAAACTTGCGTGTCCATGGAGTTCCCAGGTGCTGCTCCCGCTGCAGGTAGGTAGGCCGCACTCTGTAAGTGGTGGTGTGGCCTCAGGTGCACGTGTTCTAATAACAGGAGTGGGAGGAGCCTCCCCAGCTGAAAGGCTGGGAGGACCGAGCTGCCTCCAGGCGGTGCCACTGGGAGACCTGAGGGGACACTCTCTGCCTTCGAGGGAAGAAGGAGTGGAGCTGAAGGAAGGTGTGAGGCTTCCTCCTGGACACTCGACGAGGCATCTCTTCATGTGACAAGGTAGGAACGCCCGAGAGGGACAGAATGGTCCTCGTCTTCCAGCCCAGTCTCCCAGGCTGAGCTCTCCGAGGGGAGGCAGGCCCATCTACTGCACCGCTCGCGTGGGATGGCACTGAAAGAGGAGAAAGGGCTGGGGAGTGAGTGCTCAGGGACAGAGCACTGAGAGAAGTGTCCTCAGGAGCGACTCCGTTGTTTCCCAAGGGCCCTGGCTTTCTCCTGCACGGCCTTTGCTTCTGTTGAAAACCGTCGTCGGGAAAGTGTAGCCCCTTGTTCCTGAGCCCGGAGCTCCCTGGCCTCAGAAGTGAGAGGAAACGCTTGTTTTGTGTGGGGGGAGCTGCGAGATGGGCTTTGGCTCCCCCTGTGCTGTACTGGACACGATGTACAGGAACTTAACTCGTGTGGCCATGGGGCAGACTTGGCTGGCCTACAGGCTGCGGAACATTAGGGCGTCTTCTCTCGGTGTCTTCACTCCCCTCACCCGCGTTGCAGGCTCCTGAGGTTTAGCCACCAGCTCTAATGAGATGTGTGTGCAGAGGGGCGGAGCCGGCTCTGCAGGCCGAGAGGTGATGAACTCGCGTCCAGAAATCGCCAAACACGACTTGTCAGAGGCATTGACAGGTTTTCTTAAATGCCCTGAAGACATTCACTCGTGTGCTGATTATTTCATCCCAATGCTCCTTAGAGCGCACCGGCACCGATGAACACATCTGATGTGCATTTCTTTAAACACTGTGAAGTGGTCTCTGATGTTCAATTTGAGACTCAAGTGCTAACACGGGTTTTTCTTTCCTGTAAACTCACCTGTTTTCCATCAAGACTTTATTTGCGGGTTTTAACTACACAAATGCGGTTAAAAGCAGACAGAAATGAATGGGTTAGCTGCGGCACAGAAAACTCAGTAGGAGTTTAGCCCGAGAAAGGGGCCGCACATTAAGGCTAATGAATAAGAAACAGCAAATGGAGAAACGTGGTGAGGCAAGTAAGAGAGTTAACAAACTGGCGGGTAATGGAGAGGAGGTGGAGCTAAAGGGAACCAGAGGGGGATTGTGACTAATGTTTTTGATGCCTACGTCCCAGCTGGGCTGTGAGCAATGGCAAGGGAAGCCAGAGCGAGAGCAGCGAGGGTTGAAGGGATTGAAAGGGGCGGGTGTGTGTACTGGTTGAGAAGGGGCCGAGATGTGCCCGTGGGTTCATAGCAGAACCGGGGCAGTGTCTCACTATAACACGCTGCTCTCATGACAAGAATTAAAAATATAAGTTCTTGTGATAAAGTAGGTAAACATACATGTCCTTACAATGTGGTGAAAACTCGAAAGCTGGGGCGGTGAGCATAATTATGTCTTTAAATATTTTAAGAGCTGTGAGAGGTAGAGAAGCTGGATTTATTCCTTATGAAGCGCGTGCCACAGGATTATAGGGTAAATTCCTTCAGAATAAAAATCTCCTGAGGTACTAAAGGCGGGTCTTTCTGGCAGGCTCCCAGGCACATTCCTTCCTGCCTGGCCATCGCGACACTTTAATGTGCTTTATTGGAAGATCGTGGACTTAGAAATGGCAGTAAGTGGTGTTGGGAACATTGGACAAGGACCTGAGTCTTCTTCCAGCCACAACCGGGAGGCGAGGCCGCAGCAGGGACTCCACTGAGTGGGGGCTCCGCTGAGCAGCTTGTTGCTGCCTCTCAGCGTGTGCTGAGGGGTCTCCTAGGGGCAGTGCTACTGAGAAAAGTCACATGTGAAGCCAGGTCACAGTGGTTGGGCAGAGCCACGTGTGGGCTAATGGGTCCCTCCTGGTCAGCTCCGGAGACGTGCCTGGGAGGTGTGGGATCAGGGAGCCCCCTACCTTGGAGGTGGAGGCCTGTGGCCCTGTGAGCTGTGAATCAGCCTCAGGGCACCCAGACAGCTGGCCTCCTGCCTCCGCTGTTCAGTGTACATCAGTGATTCCCAAAGTGGGCGCTACCGCCCCCCGGTGGGCGCTGTAGCGATCCAGGGGGGCGGTGATGGCCACAGGTGCATTTGGGGGCGATGAGTAACTGCTATTAAAATTTAAAAAAAATTAATTTCCAGGGTCTGAGTAATATTTTCTCTGGAAAGGGGGCGGTAGGCCAAATAAGTTTGGGAACCACTGGTGTACATGAACCTGACCAGTGTCATGCACACAGCCTCACATATGCTGAGGGTGTACCTCTGTGGGGAGGAAACCCCTGTGTGTAGTTACATTGTTCTTTAACTATTTACTTATGCCTCTGTACCCTCATGTCGCCTCCCCTTTCCTAGGCCTTAGAGCAGGGGTGGGCAAACTTTTTGACTCGAGGGCCACAATGGGTTCTTAAACTGGACTGGAGGGCCAGAACAAAAGCATGGATAGAGTGTTTGTGTGAACTAATATAAATTCAAAGTAAACATCATTACATAAAAGGGTACGGTCTTTTTTTTTTTTTTTTTTTTTTTTTTTTTTAGTTTTATTCATTTCAAACGGGCCGGATCCGGCCCGTGGGCCATAGTTTGCCCACGGCTGCCTTAGAGTCTAAGTGATGGCAAACCTATGACACGCGTGTCAGAGGTGACACGTGAACTCATTTTTTTTGGTTGATTTTTCTTTGTTAAATGGCATTTAAATATATAAAATAAATATCAAAAATATAAATCTTCGTTTTACTATGGTTGCAAATATCAAAAAATTTCTATATGTGACATGGCACCAGAGTTAAGTTAGGGTTTTTCAAAATGCTGACATGCCGAGCTCAAAAGGTTCGCCATCACTGCCTTAGACCTTCCTTCCAATGACTCACTCAATGCAGACCTGCAGGAGATCTTCCTGATTAGCTCCTGACATTCCTGCCTTTTCCTGGCCCCGTTCACGTTCACGCCATTTGGGCTCTTGTGGTCTATGCTTGTGCATCTGTGCTTTGGCTTCTTGCTTTATGTGCTTCCTAAGGCCTTGTAGTCTTCATCTGATTGACCCCCTTCAAGGTGAGGACTTCTTTCAGTTCTCTCTCCTGGCATCAGCGGGCCTGGATCATGTCTGTTTCTTCCTTAAATGTTCACTCCTTTGGGTTATGTTTGTGTTTGTTACCAAAGCCACTGCCACCTTCATGGAGGGCGTGACTTCAGCTAGTCGATCCCATCCGACGTGTGGGAAAGGAGTCCTGGGGTGACGGATGTTTGCAGGAAGGAGTCCTGTGGGCTTCAAGCCAAGACCCTTGTTTTCCAGGCGAGGAGCTGAGGTGCTCGCTCAGGTCAGTCAGCGGAGAGCTGACCAGGGGCCCGGCACCCAGGGGGCTTTGCCCAGAGTTGGTTTTGCTGACCGGATTCAGTGCAGCCGTGTTGGCTGGCATTTAACTTTGCAGGGTCGAATCTGAGACTGTCCTGTAGCAAGTGCTGCGTGATAAAGGAGCGGACGGAATTCCACCGGTGCAGACTGAAATTAAACGGAGAGGAATATGACACGGTTATTTAAAAATGCTTAAGTCCACACAACTCAGCAGCTCAAAGTAATTACAGAGCAATAAAGGGCGAGTGAAGCCCAGGTGCCCAAGGAGGAGATAAGATCACACATTGAGAACAACCACTGTTCCTCCTGCAGAACATTTCCTGATTTATTTTTTTTCTATTGTCTAGTTTGTATTTTTTTTATTAAACTGGCTGGGTTGCTAACAAGGCCATGCTAATAGAATGTGGAAGCAATTTATTCACGAGGACATCTTTCCTTACATGGGGAAAAACATCCATTTAAATAACAATGTTGCTGGAAAAATTTAAAATTTTATACTTCTATAAGTGTGTCAGTTATCTTTATAGAATATTAAAAGTGGAATTTTATTCAATTGATATGTACTTATAAATTTATACTTTAATAATTTAGCTTGCCCTTCCTTAGAATGCACACTGCAAGAATAGGAAGCAAAGAAAAAATCAGTCATTAAGAAATTGTGCTCCCAGCTCTGAGTAGAAGTTTCGTTTTCTCGATGTAAGAATTGCTTCAAGTCCTTCACTGTTAGGAGCGATTCTACATGGAAACAGGAGTATCACTTTTTATGTATAGACCGCAGGTTTGAGAAACTGGGGGAATGTTTTTCTTTATCAAGAGTTACTAATGTACAGAAAAAAACTGTTTTTAGAGAAAAATATAAGACTTTTCAATTCTCTACTTTTAGAGACTAAAACTATTCAATAAGTACAAAGGCTATTTAATGAAGAAAAATGAAGTGGGAGGAAGAAAGGAAAAAGGTACTTGGTGGTGAGAGCTGGAAAACAACAGAAATAGCTACCAAGACAGACAAACGGACAGAGAAACAGGCACAAATGCAGAGACACTGGGGCTGAGCTGGATCTTCAGGGAATATTTTACATAGTCTAAATTATTTTTAAAATGACTTTCTGAAGTCAATGTTTATGATTCTAGATTAGAATATCTAGATTTCAAATTAATGATGAAAAAGGATCTTCCAGCTTTTCTTTTCTAGTACTAGTCTTGGAGAGTAGACCTTTTATAATAATAATTTAGAAAGACTGTTACTTATTTTAATTGCTTCTTTACTGGATGGTCCATCTTTGTAGGGAGTCTAACAAACGTAAACACTTTTTGGTTTTTGGTGGTGGGAGTGTGTGGACGTTGGTACTGACGTGACCACTAGGTACACGCTATGATCAGACGACACAAGCAGAGGTCAGGGCTGGTCCGCTGGGGGGTGGGCTGGGGGTCTCACCTCACCTTCCAGTTCTCACACACCCCGACCTGAGCTGAGAACAGGCTTCAGGGGAAGGTGGTGGTGTGATTTCCGTCTCACAGAGAGATGCCTTAAGGGCCTGTGGAGGGAGAGCTGGTCAGACTCACTCTGCCCCCTCTCCCCACTGAGGAGGGAGAGCTGGTCAGACTCACTCTGCCCCCTCTCCCCACTGACCCTGGAAATAAAAGGGGGGCATAATTTTTATTTTTATTTTTTAAAAGGGCATAAATTTTAAAACATGAAAGAAATTATAAGCACTTTTATATCTCTCACCGAATACTGGCTTTTCTAATCAAAATGTTGTAAAAGGAGGACAAATGATTAGAGAACTAGATATCAATGAACTTCATTCCTGTACATCTGAGTCATTCTCTCTTGTGAGGAAATGTTGTCTTTTAGAGGAAACGAGTTTTCCGGTGACGAAGGTCAAGTGGAACTTGACGTGCAGCTTCTCTCTTGCACTGACCCCTGACACAAACACTTCATTTGGAAAAGCTGTCACCTATGAATGCTTTCCAGACTATTTAAGGAGATTAATCTATTTTCTTCATCTCCTAGCAAAGCGCCTGCACATTTTATGGGAAGTGTGTGTTGGGGAGTTTGTGACGAGGGACATCAGTAGGGAGGGCAGTGCCCAGAAGAGTTTCATAGTCAAATGGCGATGCTTTATAACCGGCGGAGCTATTCTGAGTTACATCCTTCCGTACTAAACCAGTGATCTAATGAGCAGTGTGTTTCCTTAGTTCTCTGAGTTCTTCTAGCCCCGTGGTCGGCAAACCATGGCTCTCGAGCCACATGCGGCTCTTTGGCCCCTTGAGTGTGGCTCTTCCACAAAATACCACGTGCGGCGCGCATGTACAGTGCGAATTGAAACTTTGTGGCCCATGCGCAGAAGTCGGTATTTTGTGGAAGAGCTGGTATTTTGTGGAAGAGCCACACACAAG
>NW_005871416.1:175984-199826 GCF_000147115.1 Myotis lucifugus
GAGGCTTATTGTGCAGATCAACCTGGAAATGCCCACGAAAAACACTGTTCCTTTTCTAAATGTAAGAATATGTTGTGGAATGGATGGGGGAGGGGGAGCGGGGATATCAGATACTCATTTTCTGTGATCTAAGTTTTCATCAAATGGGTGGGTGTCATTTGGAATACTACCCTGTCACATGCCTCCAGGGATGCCACTCAGACTATTCCTGTATGATTAATACTCCATCAGCTGGTGCTACGCATGGGTGTGTGGCATCCACGGTAGTCCTGGACGTCATAATATCTCAGCAACATTTTCAAGGACGAGCAAGGTCGGGGCAGACACTTTTTGAGATGATTTAGAAAGTGTCCCAGCACTCATTGTTTAGCCAATGAGTGAGCACCTTATTTTGTTGTCATAATCTTTTCAAGCTCAAGTATCTCACTATAATTGCTATTCCTAATCTTAAATATGGGACCTAAACTTTAATCTTAGGTTTACTACCAGTGGAATGATAATAAGAAAGGATGTTATATCTCTGGGCCTTACCAGTTGCCTCTGTAAAATACTGAAATTGGGATTTCAATAGGGATTTTTAAACCTTTTATTCTTACTAATGGGACCCCTAGGGCTCAGCCCGTTTTGATGTTTTGATTGCTTTGGGTAAGTTTTGATACCTGGAAGGGAACTTTAACCCTGGCTCTCCTTAGTTAGTATGGGCAGAACTCAATTGTCGAACTGCCAAAGTGGGATTTTTTGTTTGTTTGTTTTTGTTCATTATTCTCAGATTATATAAAGTACTATCTCATATCTATTTTGTGCTTATTTTTAGAATATATATTTAGATGCCATATTCCAGTGGTTCTCAACCTTCCTAATGCTGCAACCCTTTAATCCAGTTCCTCATGTTGTGGTGACCCCCAACCATAAAATTATTTTCGTTGCTACTTCATAACTGTAATGTTGCTACTGTTATGAATCGTCATGTAAATATCTGATATGCAGGATGTATTTTCATTGTTACAAATTGAACATAATTAAAGCATAGTGATTAATCACAAAAACAATATGTAATTATATATGTGTTTTCCGATAGTCTTAGGCGACCCCTGTGAAAGGGTCGTTCGACCCCCAAAGGGGTCGCGACCCACAGGTTGGCGACCCACAGGTCGAGAACTGCTGCCATATTCTAAGAATTTTTAAGAACTCCCAAAATTACTGTTTCAAAGATTAGACAGACATATTTTACGTGAGTTTTGGCCAATGGAAAGCTCATGGCTATAATATGAGCAAAGTATGGCAGTGTGCTGTGCAGTTAAGTTGGCTCTCTGGCACATCTATACAGTTGAGTTTTTATGTTACATTTTGAGGATAAATATTGTTTAATGAGACCATGGTAATAGCTATACATGTCTATACTCAACTACTCAATAATACTGCCTAACACCCCACATCTCAGTGGCATACGGTGTTGAATTTCATGAGCTCGCACCAGCCAGGGGAGGCTTACACAGTCTGGGATTGGCTCTAGGTGGCAGGGTGTGCCCAGGTGTGCTCCACCCATAGCTACCCAGGCGCGTTCCTCTGATGGGGAAGGATAGACGTGTGAGAGAGCCAACTCAACTGCACAAGCTCGCTTCCATCACTTATTTTCAAAGCTTTCCAGCTAACTCTCATGTGCAGCCAGAGTCAGGGGGGGTCCCCAGCACATTGGGATGTTTCTGTCTGTCAATCCCTGGAAAGTACAGGGTGCGCAGGATGGAGGAGGAGGAGAGACAGACATGGGCCCCTTTCTGGGAAGACAAAACCTCTACTTATGGAAGCTTACCAAGCAGCCAGAGAGCAAGGACATGCTAGGGCCTCCTCTGGATCTATGGGGCTAAGCCCAGGATTACATCGCACTGTGTGACAATGAGCCTTTGGAAATAATCCCCACAATCCAGAGACATTGGCTTGCCAAATGTGGCAAATAAAAACATAAGATACTTAGTTAAACTACAATTTGAGATAAGTAGCCAATGCTTTACAGTTCGAATATGCCCCATGCAATTGGGTACACATCTACTAGATAATGATTTGTTGTTTATCTGAAATTCAAATTTAACTCTGTGCCCTATATTTTACAAGGAAACTTAGGGAGAGCCTACGTTTATTATTAAACAGTAAGGGATAAAGAGATCTCAGTATGGACTCAGAATAGGTTTAGAGTGCACCTACTATATGCAGGAGAACACGATAAATCCTGTGGAAGACGATTTACCTTGCATTTCCCCCTGGGTTTTTAGGACTTGAGGACATACTAATTCAATGATAAGTGAGTGAGGATTTGTGTATAAGCAGCAAACCTTCCCAGGAGCTCTGACCTACTATTTATCTCAAAATCCCATTTGTGAATCGCATGGTTCCATGTCACAATGGCAATTCAACAGAACAGCAGCAGTAGAAAACATGTTAAAAATGTTGGGGTCATTTTAAATACAATTTTTAAAATACACAATTTTCTTTTACCCTAAATACCTACATCTTTGTTGTGCAAAAAGTCTTTGGTGTTATTAGAATCCTCACTCTCGATCAATTCAATAACAGTTGTGTTAAGGTTATTGCTTTTCATTTCTTTCGTAGAGTCTTTCATCTCAACTGTGCAGAAATTCATAGCTTGAACAAAGGCATACAATTAGTGAGCATAACAGATAGTCTTTGTGTAGAGGAAATTAACACGTTAAACTTTTAGTTCTGGATAGAAAAGATCAAAACCAAAGGAACCTCTTAAACATTGCAAAATTAGTTCAGAATAAATGTAGAGATAGTCTATGACTCAAATGTTACATCCCACATATTTCTTATAGTGATAGTCAAATGATTCTCTTTAGAAAATAAAATGAATATGAATACAAAATAAGGATTAATAGATGTCAATATTCATTAGTGACACG
Organism: Myotis lucifugus; assembly: GCF_000147115.1. Taxonomy (NCBI): domain Eukaryota; kingdom Metazoa; phylum Chordata; class Mammalia; order Chiroptera; family Vespertilionidae; genus Myotis; species Myotis lucifugus. The sequence goes on from NW_005871416.1 coordinate 178,900, forward strand.
GAGTACTAAATGACAATAAGTTTATATTATCGATTAATGTGGAGGAAGTCATTTAGCATTTCTGATGGTTAAACATGGTATAATTTTTAATTACAACTGTTGACAATAAGGAAAGGAAAAGGAAAAACCCTGGAATGTACCTATGGAATATTTAGGAAACTGGGAAGGAAACTGAAGGCCTTAGGGACACAGGTGGCGGTTTAATTTCTTCTAATTGAAGGTTGTGACTTTGGAAATGAGAGAAGGAACTGAAAGGGAACAGCTGACTCCGTGGATGGTGTCAAAGAACAGACTTAAGTTTTCTGGATGACGGTGCATGATGCTAAGCTAATGCTCTGGCAAAGGAGGAGCCCATCTAATGACGAGTGGGAAGAACATTGTTGGCAGGAGATCTGCTGACCGGGACAAGAAGGCATTGATGTATGAGAAGGGGAAAGAAAAAGGAGCAAACAAGCTGTTAAATTACACCCTATGGAGGAAAACACGCTGACTTAGGAAGAGTAAAAATAATGGAGAGATGATTAGTAAACGAAGAGGATCACAGGGAGGAAGATCAAGTAGAGATATTTATGGCTGTGTATGTTCTTATCCATATCCACGCAGTATGGGTAATGAAAACATTTTAAATAAAAAGTCATATTGGAAGGTTTTTCTTATTTATTGATGGGATGAGAGTGCTGGCTGGGGAAAGCTCTTTGACCCTGAATCCTAGGTTGTTAGTCCTTCTAGCAAAGAAAGTTGGCAACATAGAGCAACATGGTGTAGGGCCTAAAGTGAATTTCCTGGTGAGAGAGACGTTGAGGAAGGACCAAACACTGATTCTCTATCACACAATTAAAAGTACTAGAGGGAGATGCCCTAACCCAGCGGTTCTCAACCTGTGGGTCGCGACCCCTGAAAATTCATCCTACATATCAGATATTTACATTATGATTAATAACAGTAGCAAAATTACAGTTATGAAGTAGCAACGAAAATAATTGTATGGTTGGGGGTCACCACAACATGAGAAACTGTATTAAAGGGTCGCGGCATTAGGGAGGTTGAGAACCACTGCAGCCGGTTTGGCCCAGTGGATAGAGCATCGACCTGTGGACTCAAGGGTCCCAGGTTCGATTCTGGTCAAGGGCATGTACCTTGGTTTCGGGCACATACCGGTAGGGAGTGTGCAGGAGGCAGCTGATCAGTGTTTCTCTCTCATTGATGTTTCTAACTCTATCCCTCTCCCTTCTTCTCTGTAAAAAAATCAATAAAATATATTAAAAATAAAAGTACTAGAGGTAGAGAAAAATAGCACTTTTTAAAGGAAATACATTTTGGTTTCTTTCTCCCTGTTTTCTTCCACTTATACTGTGACATATCAACACCAAATTTCAAACAACCCAGGGATATAGAACACAGTTCAGATCTGGGGCGGTGAGGACGTCTAGGTCTCTGTGGTGAAGAGTGTGTAGCAGAGGAAGGGGTGATGATGACTGGCCCACGATGTGGCCTCTGAGGATGTGGTGGAAATGGGCAGACTTGGAAGTGGGCAGCGTCTAATACTTCAGCTTCACGTGTCTCTTGCTGTCTACTATGGCCTTGATATTTATGCCAAAATGTAGCATGAAAGAATCTGTAACTTTTGTTTTCTATTCTGAATCTAATTTATTTCCTTCTCAATAGATGAAGAATTAGTCTGGTCTCCTCCTACAGTCAGATCACATTAATGACTTTAAAAAAAATCCTCACCCAAGAATATTTTTCCATTGATTTTAAAGAGAGAGAAAGGGAGGGGCAGAGAAACATCGACCGGTTGCCTCCTGAACCCGGGACCCTCAGGGCCGCTGCTCTATCTACTGAGCCAAACCAGCTTACCTCCCATTGGTGGGGCTGGTTTGCAGAGGACGGGAATGAGCCCTTGCTGTGTTGTCAGTGGAGGGAGGAGCATCCACTCCCCTCATTTGCATCTTCCTCCTGATGTTCTCTGCTGAGTCATGTCCTTCCTCTGCTGAGTCATGCCCTGTGTTTGCTCATCTCCAGGGCCTCATGGCTCCGGCTGGGATACTCAGCGCCACTCCAGGCACACCCTGCCTGCCGGCGTCCTCTCTATCCTGTTCTCACTGCTCAAAAGCACATGGGGCAGGTGAATCAGACCCCCTGCCCTTCTCTGGGGCTGCAGGCACGTGGCCATCAGGACCCTTACATCTGACCTCAGTGTAATCCCCCTGTTCCTCTTCACCCATCGCTGTGGGCTGGTGACAGGGGTGGCTTCACTGTGCGGAGGTAGGTATCCTCCCTGAAGATCCATTTTTGTATGAGGTGTGAGCTTTAGGTCAAGTGTCTTTTTTTTTTTAACCTGTGGCTGACCACCTGCTCCTGCACGCTGTAGAAAAGGCTGCCCTCCTCCTGAGTTACGGGGGCACCATTGTCGAAACCAGTGAATTCTGTTTGTGTGGGTGTTTCTGGGACCTGTGTTCTGTTTCATTGATCGGGTGTCCATTCCTCAGTTAATACCACGCCGTCTTGATTCCTGTAGCCATGTAATGAGCCTCCACTTTGGGTAGGATGAGTCTTCCCATTTTATTTTATTTTTCAAAATTCTATTAGCTAGTCTAAGTTCTGCGCCTTTCGATGTAAATTTTAGAGTAGGTTTTACTATGTTTAAAAAAAACACGATGCTGGGCAGTAGTTTAACTTTTAAAAAGTAATTTGCTATTGTTATATTGATTTCTTTATACCACTGGATAAGGCAATAAATACCTCAATATATCGACCCAATAAAGAAGTATTTTAGTGAAAGTTAAAACATATACAAGAAAAAATAACAGGAGTAAAGCCTTGTGTTGAGATTGCATTACAGACATCAAGACGGAGTCATGAGTTTTAAATATATGGCTCAGTCCACTGAATGGCTTAGAAGCAGTTTCACCCGGTAAGAACAGTCACCCAGGGAGCCCAGTGCCTCTAATACTTTTCCCTCCCAGAACTGGTGCATCTGAGATGTGGGCCAAGGAGAGTACAAGGTGGTGCTGGGACGTCTAATTATGCCAGACGTCAGGGAGGCTTCAAGATGAATGGAGTCGTGTCAAAGGACACAAGAGCCAGATCCAAGAAGCTTTCAGTGACCAAGATTGTGACAAAATACATCAGTGAGAATAATTGTTTTAGCTGTTGAAATTGCACTGATTCTGAAAAAATCACTGAGAATGAATGAAGAGAGGGAGGGGCTAGGGAGAGAAACAGCACCACATTCGTCACCATTTAAGCTGCTATTAAAGCAACTTTTCACTTTAAAAATGGAAATAAAAAGGGAAGATCTAAGTGTAATTTTAAAAAATGCAAATAAAAAGGGAAGATGTAAGTGTAGTTTTCCTTTGTTGTGGTATGTGAATTTCGGGTTTAACAAATAGCCTCTCTCTACTTTAAAAAGTAATTATTTTGTAATCTTAGAATTATTGATTCAGTCAAGGTTAGTAATGATGTTAAAAGCATTAGTTCAGTGGCTGGTGAGGAAATGAACATTAGTATGGAGCATGTGACTGCAGATAAGGCCTCCCTCATCCCCAACATGTCCCTATCACAATCCTAGGAGCCAGTGAATAGTAATAGGAACTTTGCAGATGTGATTACGTTAAGAGAACTTAGAAAAACAGGTGGATCTAAGTCAGAATAAGAGGTGTGACCATAGAAGCAATGGTCAGCAGGATGCAGGCTCCTGAGCCAAGGAAGACGGATGCCTGTAGAAGGCGAATAGGCATGGGTGGGAGGGAAGAGCTCAACCAAAGGACTTGTATGCATATATGCATCACCCATAGGCACAGACAGTAGAGTGGTGAGGGCCTGGGCGTGGGGGCCGGCTAGAAGGGGTCAGTGGGGGAGAAGAAGGACATATGTAATGCTTTCAATGATAACGATTAAAAACAACAACATGCAGAACAGAAAAACAATGGATTCTCTCCTGGAGCCTTAGCTCTCCTGGATGCTGTGGACATCTGACCCCAGAGCCATAAGATAATATTAACTTGTGTTAAGCCTGTAAGTTTTTGACAGCAGCAATATAAACTAGGGTTACACCAGGCAGCTTAGTTTCTGCAGCCAGACAATGGGGGGGGGGGGTCAGGGTCTCATTACATTGGTTCAGTGGTCCGTCTAATTATAACTTGAAATTGACCAAGTAGTTGGACTTACTCTGAGGCTAATGGGAAGTGCCGGGGCCAGAGAGCTCGGTTAAACAACACGGACACATCCAGGACGTGTACGGCAATTGCCTCAAGTGGGAAATGGAAAGGGACAGACTTGCCATCAACGACATCTGGGAGGACGGAGGACAGACACAATCGGAAGAGCCGCTGGGAGATCTGGGGCCATGTTAAGTCTGGGATCCTGTTAGACATCCAGGTGGGCATGTCCATCGTCGGACACGTGACTGGAATCTAGAGACGAGGTGCAGGGTGTGTGTGTGGATATATATAATCTAGGCGTCATCAGTGTACTCATAGTTAAAGCCATGAGATGAGATCAAGCAGAGTGGAAATTAATAAGAGAAAATGTCTAAGGGCAGAGCACAGTCACCTTCCAACATTAGCAGATCTTGAAATTAGAAGAAATAGAAAAGGGACTGAGGATTTGCCAGCTGTGTCGGAGGACACATGGGAGCTTGTGATGTTCAGAAAGCCACATGTATGTGTTGACTGGGAAGAAAGTGATCCGTGGTGTCAAACTCTGATCAAAATAGTCTGTCAACATGCGCTTTTGCCACATGCTTTTCATTCAACTTTGCGATGTTCATCCAGGGCGATACGTTAACTCTGGTTTATTTTTAGTGTTTTAAAATCTATAATGTGAGTATCCCTAAACTTCTTAATTTTTTATTTTGGTCAACTAATTACTATTTTAAAAATGCTTTATGAACATTCATGTGACATGTCTCATTTTGTGCATGTATGAAAATTTTTCTACAGAGTACACCTAGGAGTGAAACTGTGAGTTTCTAGGTTATGGCTATTCTAATCTATGTATTTTTTTAAAATTTTTATTTCATTGTTTAAAGTATTACAAATAGTAGTACATATGTCTCCTTTTTTATTCCCCATTGACCTTCCCCTGGCCTCCCTTATCCCCCAATCTAACTATGTACTATTGCCAATTGCCTTTCAAAGTGATAATATGAATTTACATTATCACAAGCAGTATATGAGAGTTTCTATCCTTTATTGCATAATTGTGATTTAAAAATTTTTTCAAGACTAATAGGTAAATGGAATTCCATGGTTTTAGTTTGAATTTTTTATTACTAGACAGATTTAATATTCTTTTCATAATTTGAAGTATTTTTTTCTATGCTATGCTCTACTAGTATATTTTGGTCACATTTTTATTTGGTTGATTGTCTTTTAAAATTTGATTTTTAGGAGGTATTTATGAACTCTAGATATTAATCCCTTGTTGAGTATATGCATCACAAATATATCCTCCTTAGAGTTTAGGTTATACCTCTTTTCACCTTTTATAGGGTCACATTATGAATAAAAAATTTAAGTTTTCAGGTAATTGAAATGTTCAATATTTTCTATGTCTAAGTTTTTACATTTATAAAATATAACTAACAGTGTCTACCTCACATTGTTGGCATATTTCAATGAAATAATGCATGCAAAGCAGCACATCATTGCTAAGTGTTTGGATCATGAGATAAATTCAGTAACTATTTGCTTTTATTATTACTGTATCCTTCATTATGAAAAGAGTTTTTGGATGAAATATAATTTTACGTCTGAGACAGGAAAATGAGATGACTGTGCTGACTTAAAATTCAAACTCTGTCATACTAGTATATCAATCCCCAGAGATCTGTAAGGCAATTTCTGGACTCTCTATTCTGCCCCAATACCCTCTGGTTTAATTAATAACTTAATATAACAAAACGAGACGTCTTGATACTTAGTGGAAGTCTTCTCACCTTATAAGTCCCCCCTCCCATTCCATTGTCTGGATGATTTGTTCTCTTTCTTTTCAATATAAATTTTAAAATAAAAATGTTCACTTTTATGAGAAGAAAACCAACACCCTGAGCATGAAATGCTTTATGTGCCAACGATGGAAACTCATTCAGTTTGATATGCAAATAAATCAGTACCTACTACTACAATTTTGGGTGCAGATTAGGCAGAAATAGTAGACAGTAAGGACAATATAGTTGCAGAAAAGCAGTTACCATCATGCATACAGTCCATATATAAACAAATAAACCTTAAAAAATCAAGAAATGCAGTAGTCTCACTATTGAAAAGATCTTGCAAAACTAACATGACTATTATGTTAGGTAAGTGACTTACAAATTCAGACAAAGTGGTTTTCATCTTATTTCCATAATTACTGAACCATTAAAATTATATGAAAACATTATTTTAATGCAACATAATCAATTTAATTTTAGGTATTAACAATACCTCTTGTGGGACCCCAACATTAAAAACACAAAATAAAGGCTCAATACTGAATTTTGACAACTCCTTCAGACACTGAGGAAATTATAATCCACTCTCTTCATGCACATTATTTAGAGGGTTAGAACATCAAATACAATTAATATGAAAGATTACACCCTGTCAGCTAAGGCTGATAATTTTTTTGCTTAATATGTTTTTATGAAACTTTATGAAGAATATTAAATACATTAAACTTTCCAAAATTTTCTAACCAATGTTGAAGACAAGCTGATTTTTAAATGGAAACCAACTCATAATTTCTTGTTTAGCTTTTATATTTCTGTATTAATCTTTATTTTAAATGTAAACTCAACATTAGGCTTCACTTTTTATCAACTTATTAAGTACAACTTATATATTATTAACCTCATACATTTGTTATATGGTTGAAATTCATTATATGAATTTTGACTCATGTAGACATCTATGTCACCGCTACCACAACCAAGACACTACATGTTTCCATCACCTCTGAAAGTGCTCCTTTGCAATCCCTTGCTCCCTCCCTGGCTGTACCCAGGTGTGAGGGGTGGGGCTGCTGCAGGTAGAAGCTCTGCTTATTCAAGAGTGGAAAGGAGGCCCTAGCTGGTTCGGCTCAGTGGATAGAGCGTCAGCCTGCGGACCGAAGGGTCCCGGGTTTGATTCTGGTCCAGGTACATGCCCGGGTGCTGGCTTGATGCCCAGTAGAGGGTGTGCAGGAGGCAGCCAGTCAATGATTGTCTCTCATCATTGATATTTCTCTCTCTCTCTCTTTGATATTTCTATCTCTCTCTCTCTCTCTCCCTTCTTCTCTGAAATAATAAAAAAAGAGCACACAGAAATAAGACAGTAGGAAAATTATAAACGTGACAAGGAAGAAATATATTTTCCTAGAAAAAATTAGTACATTGAAAACTTTAGACACTTGCTTGATCCTCTACCTATCCTGCAGTTATATATCAGTAAAGCATCTATGAACTCTACTCTGATATGCTGTATTGCTGGCGCTCTCTATGTCAAAATACAATTCCTCTAAATTTTACTTTATCCAAAGTCAATAGCCATTCACCCTATACACTACTTACTGTGGCATTTTACTAGTAGTGTTTGTTCAGCCCAGAGCCACCTCTGGGAGCACATGGAGAGCATGCGGTGACAGGAGCGCCTGGCACACATGCCTCGAATGTGCTGGATAAATACACTGCCTGGAGCGCCCACGTGAGGCCTGGTGCCAGAGAGACAGGGAGCGTCTGCTCCCTCGGGACGTAGCTCACAATGAGGCAGCATCAGGCGAGAACCCCAGTGGCAGAAGGACGACGATGATTCACTGAGCACTTGAGCACATGGCTCTCTTTCTTGTTATTTCCCCGAATTCCTGGTGTGAAGAACTAGAATGGTGAATGTTCAGTATACGTGTATGGAATGTTTTGATTGTGTGAAGAAAAAAGACTGATGATATTAGATAAATATGGTGCACTTTTCTAGCCACTTTTTAATTCAATTGTGTTATACATACACCAACGTTTAGGCTTTGACATCGAATAATTATCGGATCAAGTCCCAGTTCTGGCACCTACTGGCTGTGATACCTGTGAGCTGCTGAAATACACTGAGCCTCAGGTTTTGTTGGGCCAAAGGGAAGAACTAGACTTATTTCAGAAGGCGAGTGAAAGGTAAAACTACTGCCTTAATACCACTGTTCTTATATCTAGATGAAAACCACTGCTTCATAACTAATCTACTTAAGTTAATCCTGTCCTCCTCCAGTCTGCTCTCTACCCAGCGGTCTGTACAAACTCTAAAATGAAAACCCAATCATACACTGAAAGTCTCCCAGAGTTTGATGATTGCACTAAAAATAAAGGCCAGCTCACTGCATGGCTCAGGGGTTGAGCAGCTATTTATGAACCAGGAGGTCATGGTTTGATTCCCGGTCAGGGCACATGCCCAGGTTTCGGGCTCGATCCTCAGTGTGCTGTGTGCAGGAGGCAACCGATCAATGATTCTCATCATTGATGTTTCTGTCTCTCCCTTCTCTCTCTGAAATGAATAAAAACAAATTTTTTAAAATAAAGCCTAGATTTCTTGAAGCCTGTTAAAATCCCTCAGGCTCTGACTCTTTGATAATATAAAGGTTCATTTAATATGGCAACTCGACTGGGCAGGGATGCCCAGGTTAAATGCTGGTTCTGGATGTGTCTGTGAGGGTGTTTGAGGAGGAGATCAGCGTGTGGACAGGTAGACTGCGGACAGCCGATTCCCTCCCCAGGGTGTGTGTTTGCAGGGGGTCATCTGACCGATACCTGTGGAGAGGGGAGAGAGGTCTCCTGTTGGTTCTGTTTCTCCGGAGAACCCTGGCTGATGCCGCTGACAATGCAGACTCCATTCTGACTGGTTACTTTACTTTTCCTCGGGAGCGCCACACCCTCTCACCCTCTCCTCTCTACGAGTGTAGCCAGTGCATCTGCCAGGTGACCCTCCAGACCTCCTCTTCCCTCACCTGCTTTCTTCTCTCCTTGATTCACTTGATTACATTTTAGTGTTGTTGTTTTTTTAGGTGGATTTTTTTTAAATGCTACTGGGAAAATGCAGAAATCCCTCACGACTAGGCCCTGTGTGTGTCCTATGGGCCCCTGACACTCCAGGCTTTGCCTGATTCTAGCATTGACCTGTTTGCTTTTCCACTGACCTCACACACTTTGATGGATGCTTCTATCCCTCGTGTAGTTCCTGACACCTGGCATGCAATGAATATTTATTTATTGAATAAATATATGAATGAGAATAAGATGACATTTGTAAAAACCAAGGTACTGCTATTGGTGTAACCTGTGTCAAGGATAAATCTCCATTTGAATTTTCAGTTTATAAAGGATTAGAAGCACTTTTATAATAATCACTTGAAAGGGAAGATGATAGAAACATCTCTTTTTCAGATACGGGATGTTACCCTGAGCCTTTTATAGCACATGAGTTATTGGAATCTACTTAAAGGCAAGACAATTTTTTTTAAAGTGAGCACGTTTTAACTTCAATGATTTCTAACACAACTATAAGTTAAATTAATAAAGTGTAATTTTCTACACTAACTAAATTTGATCATTGTTTTCAATTCTGTAAAACGTTTCATAAAATGTGATGTGTGTACCCATATTAAAATGCAACTTCATTTTAATGGCCAAAACCAACTTTTTGTAGTAAAAGTCTGATCGGAAGTGTGTCAACGAACATTCATGACCTTGAAGGGCAGCAAACCACAGGAGGGAAACTGGCTATTCTAACTCAGGCCCGCGGAAGGTTCTGGTTAATCTTGACACATCTGCCTTCATTGATTAGCGGTGAAAAGTCTTTTTTATTTTTAGCTTCTTGGTGTTTATTTTTCATTAGTGGAACAGGGACGAACATTGTAATTCTGAGCCTGAATGACCCGCCTGTAGATCCCGGTCATGCACTGGGCCATTCCTTTCGCTAGAAAGGAGCTCCTTTCAACTGGGGGACTCGTATTTATTTTTAAAAATATTTTTATTGATTTCAGAGAGGGAGAGGGAGAGGGAAAAAGACATGTCAGTGATGAGAGAGGATCACTGATCGGCTGCCTCCTGCATGCCCCACACTGGGATGGATCCCGAAACCTGGGCAAGTGCCCTAACCAGGAATCAAACCGTGACCTCCTGGTTCATAGGTCAACGCTCCACCACTGAGTCACATGGGCCCTGAGGGAGACTCTTACTTCTATCACTGTCCCTTCTCAAAGAGGGGGCTTCTGATATTCCCATCATATAATAAAATTAGTTCCCTTTAAAATAAAATTTGTTCTATGAAGATTGGATAATGTTGAGGTGCTAAATTTTCTAAAATTTTACTTTTATTTCCAGAAAGTTGTCCTAGTTCTTTTGTTCAAAAGTATCACGTCCAAGGCAACACTAAGTCTTAGTTGCACCCCAGAGAAGTATTGTTCAGTCTCGGCTACTCATTAGGATCACCCGGAGAGCTTTTTAAAAAGGAGAAATGTTTGAGCCACAGAACAGACTAATTAAACTGCCATCCCACAGGGTGGGACCAAGGCATGGGCATTTCCTATAAACTCACTCAAGTGATTACTAAGCGAAGCTAAGCATGAGCACCAGTGCCCTCTCGCCTGTAGCTGGTTAAAAGTCGGGTTCGCTCGTCCAAGTCTTAATTCCAAATCTATGGATGCCCTCAAAGGTCATATTACTGAGTTTTCTCTCTTCTCTTTTAAAAATATATTTTTTTCTGATTTTAAAGAGACAGCAAAGGAAGAAAATAGAGGCACCTTTGATCTTATTGTTTAGAGATAGAGGATCAGTGGGATCATTGTTATAATTTTAAGTTTAAAACAAAATTTTTCATGTAAGCAAAATTACACTGTTATGAGCACATTCTCTATTCATTGCTGTTTTATGGTTAAATTGAGCTGGAGCAGATATCAAGAGATGACCTGGTTTAAAATTCTGGGGTTTTTTTTGTTTGTTTTGTTTTTATGAATATATTTTTATTGATTTCAGAGAAGAAGGGTGAGAGAGAGATGGAAACATCAGTGATGAAAGAGAATCATTGATTGGCTACCTTCTGCACGCCCCACACTGGGGACTGAGCCCACAACCTGGGCCTGTGCTGTGACTGAGACATCAAACTGTGACCTGGTTCATAGGTCGATGCTCAGCCACTGAGTCACACCCAGCTGGGCTAAATTGTTTTTATTAAAATAAGATTTTAAAAAAATCCAGAATGTGTAACTGGGGTAACAGGCCGGTAAACTAACTCTCCAGCACACGGTAAGGAGTGGGTTGAACCGGATTCCGTATCTGCCTCATGCTGCTTTCCTTGCAGGGCCTGGCGCTGTGAGTTACTACAGACTTTGCTGTCTTAGGCAATTACCTCGGATCCTTGCTACCTTATTGCTGATATTAATATTATGATTTTAACGTGTATAAAACTCTGTCTCTTTCTCTAACCACCGACTCAGAGTACTAGTATAGTTACTTGTATCCTCGGAACCTGGCAAACTACCGATTTCCCTAATCCTGGGCCTTAATTCTGACTGGTGGCTGCGGGACAGCCATCCTAGTAATATCCCAGGAAAAAGGAGATTCTAGCCTGTTAGCAGCAAACACACTGTTCAGTTCATGAAAATGGGCTGTCGTATCGCGTGAGGGATGACTTGCAGTGAATGGCACAACGAACTTCAGTTCATCCATATCCATGTGAATTGTAACTGAGTTATAGGGTCACGTCCTTTCCCTACAAAAATGAGTGATTCTCTACTTTTTATGGTAGAGTTCTAAACGTTGAAATTTAAGTAAGACTGGCTCCCAATGTTACAGTGACCCTAAATAATGTTTAAGCCTAAATTTTGAGTAAATTATTTCCAAACTGGTTAAAAAGTTAATGAGATAATAATCACCCAGGAGAGAACAGCATGTAGCAGTAGCATAAACAGCAGCAGCCTGGTGGCTTGTATATTATCTCTTATTCCAGGTCTCACACGCACTGAATTGACTTAAAACATTGTGGTTCAAGTGGACTCAAGGTCAGTAAACAGGCCTATAATGTGGATAGAATTGAATTATATCTGGAGTGTTTAAGGCACAAACATATGGACATAGTTGAAGTAATGAGAGTAAAAATGCTAATTCCTTATCTAACGCAGTTGGAAACACACATTAGTTGTTACCCCAATAGAATGTCAGAAAACCTGAACAGTTTATTCTGCCAAGTTAATAGCAGCTATTAAAAAGACAGTGTTGATAGAAGTTTTATTAACAGATATATGATTATCCCCTTCAACAATTCTGGGAAGATTATTTAGCCTTTTTCATAATAATTTGCTGATAAAAAGTGATAAAATTTATAAAGGAAAATGTGGGAAATACAGAAGTAAAAAAAACAAAAACAAAAGCATGAGTTACCACCATAGCAAAGCAATTGTCATTAACACTTTAGATTTTTAGTATCCCCCCCAATTTCCTTACAATAAAATAGTTTTCATATTGGATACACTCTTTTTGTAATTTGCTTTTTAGACATTCTGTGTTAGAAAGAGTGTCCATATCATTATATTTTCCACTGGCCTCATAGGGCTGTCCCTGGTATCATAGCTTTTCTCTGCATATGAAAGCATATACAAAAACGTTCACACTGATGGTTATAGCAGCTTTATTTGTAATAGCTCCAAACTACAAACATGTCAAAAAGCAAAAAAACTTAAAATATGTACAATTAAAGTATATCCATTATATTCAATAATGTTGTTTAAAAATATCAATGGTTTTTTAAAAATCTCCTAATTTTAAACACCAGGACAGTAGATACACTGGGTTCTCAGGCAAGAACTTTTTAGGGATTTAGGTCTGAGCTCCCAATGTCAAGTTCTGGTTTTCTAACTCTGCTTCTGTGCTGTCTGCCATGAACATTTATGTTGAGCATTTGCTTCTTGTGTTTTTTTTTCCATACAGAGAGATCATGTTTAATTAATTATTTGAAGGATGTAGTGTTTATATTTTTAGAAACTATGTGCAAATCAGCATGTACTGCAATTCATTTTTATTATTAATTAGCTTGTTGTAAGCATGTATTCCTTATAAGAACTAATTGGGTAGAAAAGAAGAAATTAAGAAGAAAATGAATCCCGAATTTAGTTTATGCTGCCATTTACTCATTTTTATTCCAAATGGTCTCTGGTTCTCTTAAACACATTATTTTTGTTTTTCTCTAATAATTTACTGTCAATACTCACCAAACAATTTAAAAGCACACAGAATTGAAATATTCATGTTCCATTTGCAGCTTATAAGTTTAGTAAAACATTTTAATCTATAAGATGATATTTAAAGTTCAAGAGGAATATGGGAGTATACTGAGAAAAAGATTCTAAGCCTGGATCTAGTCACCTGCCTCCTGATGTCTAAACAAATTGTTACCGCACAGCATGGGTATCCATACAGCTCCCTGGGTCCTCAGGTGATATTTTAGGTCCATTACACAGCGTGTTTATTCCAGATGAAGCATTAGACTATACTAGTGTTATGATATCTAACATTTCCCCTGCAAACTATTTTACCCAACTATCCACATTTGACCTTCACAGCTTAAGCTTTTTCAATAATTCATCACAGTCTTCATTTAGGGACAATTTTTCTCTTAAAGTTACTTACATACTCATTTGGAGTTCTTTATGAATAAATTTATTTACCTCATTTAAAATTATCTTTGCATGTCAATGAATATTTAGTTACCATCCTGTAAGATTTAACTAAAATAGCATTTGATTTTTAAAAACTTTACTAAGTGACTTATTCAAATAAACTTTGTCCTTTAAAAGTAATAGCTGAAACTGCGTTCATTCCAATGTTGCTGCCATTATTCTAAATATTTTCAAACTTCTAAGATTTTCTGCAAAGGCAATGGTTCATTAAAAGTAACTTTCATTAATAATCTTGATCCTCTGATGTTTTAAATTAATGAAATTAATAAAACAGTTGGGAGTAATCTAATCTAGATAATTCCGATATAAGAAAATATTTTATACAAGGTGTTACAAGACTGTATTCTATTGTACAATAAATACATTGCTTCCTTAGGTGAGTTTTTGAAGAAAAATATTTTCAGATAAGTCCTGGAATATTAGTTGTAAAAGTGCATTACATAGCCATCAGGGCAAATGAAACGATGCAAGAGGAGAAGGAATCTCAAAAGGTCATGCATTTGTCCAAAACTTGTCTGAGGAATTTGGAGTTTTTAAAATAAATGTTCTCTAGTAAGTGCCTATAACATTTAAATCTATTTATAAATCTATCTACATAAATTACAAAATGTACAGTATAACACACATACATATATGTATGCACAGTTGCACACAGTTGGCCTTCTATATCCATGGATTCAACTAACTGCAGATAGAAAATATCAGTGGGGAGAGGGGAGAAATGTCACTGCAGCTGAAGTGACTATGTAGTTAGCCCTGTGAGGGCTGCATCTATACAAACATGTACAGACATTTCTTATTGGCATTGCTCCCTAAACAATATGCCTAACAACTATGTATATAACGTTTAAGTTATATGCAAATACACCACCATTTTATTGTCATTATTTTTTTCAAAATATATTTTTATTGATTTCAGAGGAAGGGAAAGGGAGAGAGAAATAAAAACATCAATGGTGAGAGAGAATCATTGATCAGCTGCCTCCTGCATACCCCACACTGGGGATCAAGCCCACAACCTGAGCATGTGCCCTGACCAGGAATCAAACTGTGACCTCCTAGGTCAACTCTCAACTACTGAGCCACGCCAGCTGGGCACAGCACCATTTTATATGAGAAACTTGATAATCCACAGATTTTGGTATTCTTGGGGGTCTTAGAACCAGCCCCCTAGCTACCGAGGGATGACTGAGGGATGACTTTGTCTGGACAAATGTAAACATGTATCTTTATAGGTATTTTTTTCTCAATCTTTTTGTCTAAATCATATTTTATGTAAATCTCATTAAAGTTATAGAGATTTGGAATTGAAAACCTGGTTTTATTATCTACAAACTATGAGACCTTGACCACATTATCTTAACTGTGAATCTTGGATTGCCTTTGTACTAGTACATTGGAAATATTTTTCTTATTTGATGATTGGTTAAGAGAATGGGTGCACATTGCCTACCAAAGTGCCGACTAGATGGAGACATCCATAACCTTTCTTATCTGTTCCATTGTCACTTCTCTGTCACCCATACCCATGAATCTTTCCTTTTGGTAAAAGTGGCTCAGTTTTCCAGAAGATTCCTGTTCTTGCTTTGGATAGTTGTTTGATATGTGTATTTTTTTATCTGCTGAAATTTTTACTAGGAGTATACCTGTCTGTGATGCAAAGTTGTACAAAGAGAAAGAACAATCCAAATGGTTGTATTTTGTAAAAAGGCTTATTAATTTTTTGGGGAAAAAGTAGTGTAAGTGAGTAATAGAAGAAAGTTTCCTGAAGGAGAATCTAAAGGTGATTATAGTTTTATTAGAATATCAAAAGTTAGTATTAACATTTTTTATAATGAAGTCACTTCAAAAAAAGCTATAGTCTGACATTTAATTTCTGCTACATAATTTGGCAGTTTAATTGGGCCTTTCAGTCCTTTTATGAATCTACAAACATAGTACACATGTAATTTATGTTGGCATTAAAATTAATTCTGACACCAAAATCAACTCTGCATCATTAGTGTAACATCTACTAGGAGCTGCCCCAGACCTGCAAAGCCAGGCTATGGAAACATAATGAGTTATAATGATAGCTGATGTATAGACATGGACCGTATGTTAATAAACATGCTTTTCCCTTATTGACTACTTACTTGTCCCAGCCTCCAATCCACTTTGAGTCCTTAGCTCAGAAATAGACCCTTTTGTGTCTACTTATCAGTTAAAGCTACTAATATTGGTAGCACAAGGACTCACTTTTCCAGAGAGAAATGTAGGAAAGTAAATGTCTTAGCAGGTGGCAAAGGGTTTGAGTAGATGTTTTGTGCTTTTAGAATACACACACTTTTTTGTTTATGGGAAAAACGAGTTATTTATGAGAATTTGAAGAAGTAAACTTTCACTGTTCTTTAAAAAAAATCTTTGTTCACAAAGTAGATGGGGAATATAATGTTTGTAGTTGGGATTAGCTTTCTGTATTAGCCAATTTGATGGGACAGTGGCTTTGAGAACCTTGGTTATGGCTGCGGGATATGTCCATGGGTCTGCGCATGTCTTGCGAACAGGGGCACAAACCATATTTGTTCCAGACCATCTTTTCAGGCTGTCTGTGGAGTGAAGAGGCAGATGTGTCTCACGCTGGAGAAGAGGGTTTATTTACACACAGGGTGGGCATTGTCCAGCTCACCGGCCATGTAAGGCCCGAGGAATCATTTGGTCTGGCCCTGCCAAGTCATTAGGGATGAGTTCATGAATTTCTGACTGAATATAGCAGGCTCATTTTTAAGTTGATAATTCGCATGGCCCACGAATGAGGTTATAAATGTCCACATGGCCCTTGGAGGAAGAAAGAGTCCCACGCCTGAAGCCGTGGAAAGGAGAGAGACCCTCCTTCCAGAGTACAGGCCAGCGGTCCTTGGCGGGTCAGTAGCAGAAGGAAATGTTGACTCCTGGAGCCAACGAGCAGGCATGCCTCCTGCCCTTATGCAATGTGCAGACCTGCCTTCCTGTAATGCAGCCCACAGAGGTCAGCTGTCACCGGGCGATCTTACTGTTCCCCCCAAGGGAACTGGGGCTCAGAGATGTGGCACAGGAACGTGTTGATTCTCTGGCTGCTGCTGCTGTTGTGAGCTTTAATGAGTCCTTTCCTCGGACCCAGGAATTTCACATTGTCCTCTAGCGTCCATGACACTGTGGTGGGCAAACAAGTTAGACATGAAGTAAGGCGATCTCAGACCTCTGACCGTTTAGTGAGAGAACCAGAGGCAGATGGAGACACGGCTTTCTGGAAGAGAAAGCATGAAGTCTAGAGGCCAATGAGACAAGGAAATCCACAGGTATTGGTGGTGAGCAAGATGAACAACTTAAGGTCAACTAGGCAGTAGATGATGCCCTGGCTTCTTGTCTGATAATAAGGAAACATTGACAATGTGGTTATGGGCCAAATGTCAGGAAGTAGGTTAAAAGACACCTATCAAACGGTGGTGATGGTATGTTTCACCCATATAGCATATTAGGATGCTTAAAACCTGCGCCAAATCTACCTCGTTTCTAACCAAATTATGATAATAAACTGGCGGAGTTCAAATGGCCCTGTGGCAAACCAGCAAATCTAAATTGGGACCCTTCTCACGTGAACACATATTGCAGTTGACTCTTTAAAAAAAATTGGGATTGAAAGAGGCATTAACAACATCAGTCACTGAAGACCAATCCCCTTGGCTTGTTCCACCTTTTTATGTCCAGTATTACGTCTGGAGCTGCTGAGGCTTTAGACAGTACTATTTTGTTCAATGGGGATAATCTGTAGTAAGAATCCATGAGCTATTGGCCTTTTCCACGGACCACATAGGGCTGCAATACAGAGAATTAGTTTGTATCATACTCCTGTTTTTAACATGTCACTGAATAAAGCTGTAATATTTCTCACCAGGTATTCATATTGCTTCATATTAACAAAATGTGTGGGCTCAGGCAATTCCAAAGGCTCCCATTTAGCATGGCCAATTAATGCAGATTTAAGGGCATTTTTATGCATATTTTATTTAAAATATCAGGTAGGGGAAACGTTCCCCAATCAGTCATAATATTCGTTTTAATAGTACATTAGGTATTGGAAATGCAATTACCTCACATAACATTTATTCAACCGTCCAAACACTTGCAAATTTTTACTTCAACCCCATCCACAGAAACATCCCCTATGCTCCCAATCTGTGCTGCTCCTTTAAGAGGTGCCCCTCCTGTTGCTATTGCTCCAGTGGGACAACGTCCTTGTCAATCTGGAGGCCAGCTTTTGCTCCCTCCATTGTGCCCACCAGTGCTAAGATTGGTCCTGGGTGGGCAGAAGTCCCAGCGTGTTTCACGCAACAGGTACAGAAATGTGCATCTACACTGAGTGTGAAAGAGGGAGATCTGTGTCCACTATGGGCAGAAACCAGGCAAATGTTAGACATTCAGCTGGGGCTCACCCTAGGCCCGTGGTCGGCAAACTGTGGCTCGAGAGCCACATGCGGCTCTTTGGCCCCTTGAGTGTGGCTCTTCCTAAGCCTTAGGAGTACCCTAATTAAGTTAATAAAAATGTACCTACCTATATAGTTTAAGTTTAAAAAAATTGGCTCTCAAAAGAAATTTCAATCGTTGTACTGTTGATATTTGGCTTTGTTGACTAATGAGTTTGCCGACCACTGCCTAGGCTATGGCATGCAATGCTTGTTAGTGTGTGCAACAGCTGGCTGTCTTAGGGGTCAACTCCTCCTCTGTCCATGCCACTCTGAGATCTGTTCAGAACTGCAGTAAAGCTCTGAGTTCTGTTGTTGTTTTGCAGGGGGTACTAGCTGCTATAAGGAAACTTGGGTAATCTTGGAGAGATCTCGCTGAAAAAGACATTCCCATGGGAAATAATAGATGAGTAATGGGCTAGTACTTAGGCGTTTAATTCTTGGGCTGGATTTAATATGGTGATAAAGGTAAACAACTGGAAAAAAAACTTACACAAAGAATTTTTTTTTTTATTCACGAAACAACATTATTTTTTTTAAAATTATTTTTTTTTTGCTTTTTTTATTTTTTTATTTTTCGCTAAAAGTATTACAAAGGGTATTACATAAGTGTCCTTTTTTCCCCCCCGCCCTTGACAAGCCCCTGCCCTCCCTTATCCCCCAGTATCTTATGTCCATTAGTTATGGTTATATGGATGCATACAAGTCCTTCGGTTGATCTCTTACTCCCCTCCCTCCTGCCCCCCAACTCTCTCTGGCCTTCCCACTGCAGTTTGGCAATCAGTTTGAGGCAGCTCTGCCTCTGTATCTATTATTGTTCAAAAGTTTATAATGGTCTTTATTATCCATGAATGAGTGAGATCATGTGGTATTTTTCCTTCATTGACTGGCTTGTTTCACTTAGCATAATGCTCTCCAGTTCCATCCATGATGTTGCAAATGGTAGGAGTTCCTTCTTTTTAACAGCAGCATAGTATTCCATCGTGTAGATGTACCACAGTTTTCTAATCCATTCATCTACTGATGGGCACTTAGGCTGTTTCCAGATCTTAGCTATGGTGAATTGTGCTGCTACGAACATCTGGTTACATATATCCTTTCTGATAGGTGTTTCTGGTTTCTTGGGATATATTCCTAGTAGTGGGATCACAGGGTCAAATGGGAGTTCCATTTCCAATTTTTTGAGGAACCTCCATACTGCCTTCCATAGTGGCTGCACCAGTCTGCATTCCCACCAGCAGTGCACAAGTGTTCCTTTTTCTCCACATCCTCTCCAGCACTTGTCGTTTGTTGATTTGTTGATGATGGCCATTCTGACAGGTGTGAGATGGTACCTCATTGTTGTTTTGATTTGCATCTCTCGGATGATTAGTGACTTTGAGCATGTTTTCATATGTCTCTTGGCTTTCTGAATGTCCTCTTTTGAAAGGTGTCTATTTAGATCCTTTGCCCATTTTTTGATTGGATTGTTTATCTTCTTTTTGTTAAGTTGTATGAGTTCCCTATAAATTTTGGAGATTAAGCCCTTATCAGATATGACGTTGGCAAATATGTTTTCCCAAGAGGTGGGTTTTCTTGTTGTTTTGTTGATGGTTTCTTTTGCTGTGCAGAAGCTTTTTATTTTGATGTAGTCCCATTTGTTCAGTTTCTCCTTAGTTTCAACTGCCCTAGGAGCTGTATCAGTGAAGAAATTGTTTTGGCATATGTCTGAGATTTTGTTGCCTTTGTATTCTTCTAGAATTTTTATGGTTTCCTGTCGTACATTTAAGTCCTTTATCCATTTTGAGTTTATTCTTGTGTATGGTGTAAGTTGGTGGTCTAGTTTCATTTTCTTGCATATATCTGTCCAATTTTCCCAACACCATTTATTGAAGAGACTATCTTGGCTCCATTGTATGTTCATGCCTCCTTTGTCAAAAATTAATTGAGCATATTGGTTCAGGCTAATTTCTGGACTCTCTATTCTATTCCACTGATCTATATGTCTGTTCTTGTGCCAGTACCAGGCAGTTTTGAGAACAGTGGCTTTGTAATACAGCTTGATATCTGGCATTGAGATCCCACCTACTTTGTTCTTTCTCAGGATCGTTGCAGCTATTCGGGGTCTTTTCTTATTCCAGATGAATTTTTGGAGAGTTCGTTCTAGATCTTTGAAGAAGGCCATTGGTATTTTAATGGGAAGTGCGTTGAATGTATAGATTGCTTTGGGTAGTATGGACATTTTAATGATGTTGATTCTACCAATCCAAGAACATGGTATGTTCTTCCATCTGTTTATGTCTTCCTCTATCTCTTTTTTCAACGTCCTGTAGTTTTCTGAGTAGAGGTCTTTAACCTCTTTAGTTAAGTTTATTCCTAGGTATCTTAATTTTTTTGGTGCGATGGTAAATGGGATTGTTTTTCTAATCTCTCTTTCTGAAAGTTCACTATTGGTGTATAGAAATGCCTCAGATTTCTTGGGGTTAATTTTGTATCCTGCTACATTGCCAAATTCATGTATTAAGTCTAGTAGCTTTTTGATGGAGTCTCTAGGGTTTTGTATGTATAATATCATGTCATCTGCAAATAAGGACAGTTTTACTTCCTCTTTTCCAATTTGGATGCCTTTTATTTCTTCTTCTTGCCTAATTGCAATGGCTAATACTTCCAGTACTATGTTGAACAGGAGTGGTGAGAGTGGGCATCCCTGTCTTGTTCCTTGTTCTTAGGGGAAATGGTGTTAGTTTTTGTCCATTGAGTATGATGTGGCTGTGGCCTGTCATATATGGCTTT
>NW_005871416.1:201097-207813 GCF_000147115.1 Myotis lucifugus
TGTATTAAGTCCCCTACTATGATTGTGTTATTGTCGATATCTCCCCTGATATCTTCCAGAAGTTTTCTTATGTATGTGGGTGCTCCTGCATTGGGTGCATATATGTTTACCAGGGTTATATCTTCTTGTTGAATTGATCCCTTTAGTATTATGAAGTGGCCTTCCTTATCTCTGGTTATGGCCTTCACTTTGAGATGTATTTTGTCAGATATAAGTATTGCTACCCCAGCTTTCTTTTCCTTTCCATTTGCGTGAAAGATATTTTTCCATCCCTTCACTTTCAGTCTGTGTGAGTCCTTTCCAATGAGGTGGGTCTCTTGTAGACAGCAGATGTATGGGTCATGTTTTTTTATCCATTCAGCCACTCGGTGTCTTTTGGTTGGAGCATTTAGTCCATTTACATTTAAAGTTATTATTGAAAGGTACTTGTTTGTAGCCATTTCTTTTTTTGTGTGTGTGTGGCTGTTTTCTTTCTGAGCTTGATATTTCTTCTTTTACAACAGTCCCTTTAGCATTTCTTGCATGGCTGGCTTGGTGGTGATAAACTCCCTTAGCCCTTTTTTGTCTGTGAAGCTTCTTATTTCCCCTTCAATTTTGAATGATAGCCTTGCTGGATAGAGTATTCTTGGATTCAGTCCTTTGCTTTGCATCACTTTGTAGATTTCCGTCCATTCTTTTCTGGCCTGATGTGTTTCTGTTGAGAAATCATTTGATAATCTAATGGGAGATCCCTTGTATGTTACTTTCCGCCTCTCTCTTGCAGCCTGTAAGATTCTCTCTTTATCCTGAACATTTGCCATGGTAATTATGATGTGTCTTGGTGTGGGTCTTTTCGGGTTCACCTTGTTTGGGACTCTCTGGGCTTGTGTGAAAAAATATGGAACGCTTCACGAATTTGCGTGTCATCCTTGCGCAGGGGCCATGCTAATCTTCTCTGTATCGTTCCAATTTTAGTATATGTGCTGCCGAAGCGAGCACTTGCCATGGTAATTATGATGAGTCTTGGTGTGGGTCTTTTTGGGTTCACCTTGTTTGGGACTCTGTGTTTGTGTGATTATTTCTTCCCCACCTCTGGGAAGTTTTCTGATATTTTTTTCAAATAGGTTTTCTAACTCTTGTTCCTCTTTCTGTTGTTCTGGCACCCCTATTATTCGTATGTTGTTTCGTTTCATGTGGTCAAAATGATCCCTTAGGCTCTCCTCCCAACTTTTAATTATTTTCTCCAATTGCTGTACAGTTTGAGTGTGTTTTGCTTCCTTGTCTTCTAATTCACTAATTCGGTCCTCCGCTTCTCCCAGTCTACTGTTGATACTTTCAATGGTGTTTTTTATTGCAGCTATGTCGCTCTTCATTTCTTCTTGGGACTTACTTAAGTTGTTGAGTTTTTCATCTGTTTCTTCTAGCTTCTTGCATACGTAGTTGAGTTTTTCATCTGTTTCTTCTTGCTTCTTGAACATCTGGTGCATGTACTCTAGGAACCTTATTCTGAATTCTTCTTCCGTCATGTTGCATATCTCTGTCTCACTTAGCTGCTTTTCTGGCGAGTCCTCCTTTTCTTTCCTTTGGGGGTTTCTTTGTCTACCCATGTTTGATCTCACTGACATGACTAGTTGTTGAATCGTTCAGTGGCTGGACCCTGGGTGGCAGTGGCTGCTCCCTGGGTGGCAGTTGCTCCTCGGGCTGTGGTTGCTCCTTGGGCGGTTGTGGTAGCAGCGGCTCCTCTGTTGATAGCAGAGCCTCTGGTGGGTGCTGTTCACAGCTGTGGTGGCTCTTCTGGCTGGTGGAGGGAGGCTTCACACACAGCAACTGTTCCCCAGGCAGAGCGTGTGGTGATCAGGAGGCCGCTGTTGCTTGAATCTGCTTTCCGTGGAGGGATGCAGGTCTCCTCTGGGCTCTTGCAGTCGCGCTGCTTGCGAGTCGTTGCCTCCGGGTTAGTAGCCGCCGGGTTAGTAGCCGATCTCTGGATGTCGGTAACAGCTACCCAAGATGGCGCGGTCTCGCCGCTGCGCTGGCGCCCAGGGGGAGGTTCCAGCCTCAATCTCTAACCATCTGCATTTTTTAGGAGTTCTCTGTCTTTCCTGGCTGCAGACCGTCTCTCAGCTGAACCTCCCCAGCTTGATTGGGCTGATTGTTACCCGTTTCAGCTGCTCGCCCCTATCTGTATTTTCAAACTTTCACCACTGTTCACAATATGGTAACACTGCAACTGCCTTCACAGCCGTGGATACTCCTGGTTGGTGTGATCACATCAGAGGTTTGCCCGTGTGTGATCCCGCACCTCAGTGCACACAGAGCCACATGTGAGAATCTGGGCTATGGTCTTGTATCCATATCAGACACACTGCCATCTGCTTCCTTCCAGGGAAAAGGGGCTCTCCAAGGACTTGTCTGCTGGAGTCCAACCCCAGCAGGTCCAGGGGTCCCCAAAGGTGTGGACGGAGTCGGCGAAGAAGGAATGACACAAAGACAGCCTTCAGTTGATCAGCAGCCTAGTCAGGACCTCTAGCCAGGATCTCCAGCCAAAGTTCTGGTCGGAGTTCTGCTTAGGAACTGATGAGGATCTCTTACACAAAGAATTATAGAGAAATGGTTAAAGTAGGCCCCACTAACCTAGAAAACTTCCCTAGCCGTTTGTCCTTATGGATGAAGAGTCTGCGTGCACAGAGAAGGAAAGGGGAGATTGTAGCTCCTGGCAGAGGACACACACGGATCTTGTGGAATTAGAAGGATAACTGATTGGTTATTTATGGGCATCTTGCAGCGGGCATTCCCACTATGGGAGTAATCCAATTAGAAAGGGTGGTAGAAAATTTCCCCTCACTTGTGTCTTGGGTCCTGTTGTGAGTCTTAGTTAAATGCTGCATGAGGCAAACTTAATGAATTTGGTCCCAGCCTGTCAATCAGATTTATCAGAGTGGTGAAAAGAATAGTGTATTTATTGAAAAAAATTGACTGGAGGCTACAGTGGTGTAGAAACTTACGGTGGATATTTTTGGGAGACGATCCTCCATGGGTTTCTCACTTCGCAGCACACAGCGTTGTGAGGATGGTTGCATTGTGACAGCCTTGGCAGGTAAGAGGTAGCCTTTCCTTCTGCTCCTCTGAAACAGAAGGCATGGCTGGGTGGCCTTCCTGAGCCTGCCCAGTATATAAAGACAGTGTCACCCACCAGAGCAACAGGCAGACATGCTTCTTGTCCATTATCAAAAGATTCAGATTTGCTAAGGTCAGGGTTGCTTCCCAATAAGGCTACACATCTGGCTCTTCTGAATTGCCTCATGAAAATTGGTGCAAAGACTCCGGTGTACTATTGCTATTGCTGTGTCTCTGACCCAGGAGCTATATCCAGATGGCCCTTGGAAGAAAAATGTTCCCCACCCCTGTCTTAGATGGACTTTTACCCTGAAACACGAGTTCTGAATGACTAGTACTCAAGTATGAAGTGGCTTTGTTAAACCACTGAGTACCTTAGATGCTTATTAACCAGTAAGAACTATTAAACAAATACAAATGTAATACATACAATTGTTTCACAGTACTTGAGTTGCAAGGAAACTATATATGTTTAGCTTTGAAAATCAAGTCAGATATAGCTTTGGGTTACTATGAGCCAAAGTCAAGTTTTTGGAACAACCATCTTCCTTTCTTAAATCACACCTGGAACTCAGAAATTGTAGTTCAGAGAAGATGAGGGAGAGGCACACAGTCATTGGTCGACTGGGAAGGCTGACAGTGCTCCTGGCACAAGCCCTGCTGCTTGGCTTGTGGGTGGCCTCCCTCTGTCCACGTGCCTCACGCAGGGCCCTCCCTGCCTCTCCTAAGTATGCCATTCCCA
The DNA here is from genome assembly GCF_000147115.1 of Myotis lucifugus. Classification (NCBI taxonomy): domain Eukaryota; kingdom Metazoa; phylum Chordata; class Mammalia; order Chiroptera; family Vespertilionidae; genus Myotis; species Myotis lucifugus. Next base: position 204,933 of record NW_005871416.1, read on the forward strand.
GTATCCACAGGACTCCATTTCCCCTGCCCACCCGAGGTTCTGCCCCTTCAGGGCCCTGCCTATGAGGAATGCAACTCCCCGCTACATAAGGAAACAATGCCTTCCATTTCTGGAGGATTCAAGCATATTTCTCAGGTCTAGTCACACGTACCTCCCCTTAATTCCTGGAGTCATGCCCAACCTGGACACTCCTGTCTAATTCTGTTTTAAGCCATATTTTTAAATATAGACTTATAAAATAGTGATTTTATTTATTTTTAAATTTTATTTTTTTTATCTGTACAGTTGAAAGTATTATAGATGTCCCCCCTTTGCCCTATTTTCATAATAATGAATGGCCAATTCACAAAAATGATCATTTAGATATACTGGTCCCAAATTATTTTCTTTCTTTGAAAGAAAAGGGTAAATATTCTCAACTATTGATCATGAACTTAATTTCTCAGTGAGATCATTGTGCTAGACACAATTTTTAGTAAATCACTCTACTACCAAATGTGAATCTATATAGCTTTATTTAATTTCATATGTTGAATAAAAGTACTAGAGATTAACTAAGAACCAAGGAATGATGCTATAAAAATCTGCTATAAAAATAGAGAACGTAGAATAAGAATAAATAAGGAAATTAGCATGTAGCTAACCTAGCAATGTTATCTATAATAATAAAAGTGTAGTATGCTAATTAGGCCAGACAGCCGGAAGACCTTCCGGATGAAGCCGGGGCTGTGAGGGCCGAGCCTCTTGCATGAATTTTGTGCATTGGGCCTCTAGTTAACGTATAAAGAACAAAGAATTTTAAATACATCAAAAATAAAAGCATGTTGCAAGATGAAAATATGGTTCAAACTTTTTAGTGTTATTTTTAGTAGGTTTTCATAGCAAGGATAGTATCTTGAAGAATTTATGCCCTGTCTTTGAGAAATCCTTTAATCTTTCATTCCAATAGTCACATAGCAGTAACCTAAAGCCATGAGCAGATATAGAATTGGGTTATTATAATAAATTTTGAATAAATTAGAGTCACATGACAAACCTGCAGAGAGGGAGAGATGGGCAGCCTGTGTCATTATGGCTGAAAATTGGAGTCCTTTGAGATGGTGAGAGTGCAAGCCCTTCAAAAGGGGTGCCCAGATCAGTGTGGCTCCAGCCAGGAGTGAAGTGCAGGGGCCAAGGCCGGGGGCCTGGCAGGTGGGATTTCCTGGGGAAGTTGGAATTGGAACAGAGACACTACAGCACTGGTGAAGGTGGTGAAGGTGGTGAAATGCCCTCCGAGGGTGATAGAAGTCTTCGGTGGTTGTCTGGGTGCCTAGTAAAGTACAGTCCACTAGTCACGGAATGTGTTCTTATTAATATACAAAGACACAAAGGGGCTTTGGAAAATTTAGGGTTGCCTTACTATTTATAGGGGAACTAGAGAATGTTTATAGTATGTTCACTAATATTCTACTCATCCAACTTGTGTCAGTCACAAGGAGTAAATTCTAGGTCCTTTTTCCAGTTAATTTCAAGACACATACCCAGCGGGAGGGGAAATGGGTCTTTGTTTTGCCCTTGATGGTTCTTGTGTAGGAGGGGCTTCCTGAGCGAAGCTGGCATCGCCCAGAGGCATGCAGAGCATAGGAAAGACAGGTCATTGCAGAGCTACTGACACTCCTTCTTGAGTTTATTTCTGCAAATTAGATTTAGGGCAGGTATTCCAACTGATGAGCTGTTACTAAAACTGCGTTGCGTTTGCTTCTTTCTTTAATTGTAAGCAACCTAGAACTGTTACAGCCAATCAAACAGGTCTTACTGAAATGCCATAAAGAGGTGAAGAAGCGATGAAAGTGGCCCACACATCTGGGAGGTCAGAGGTCACCTCTAACAGCAGCCACTCCAGACTCTCTTTCCAGCCCGCATGCACACAGTGGGTCTCTTTGAGTAGAACCGTGGGGTGTAACTTCATTCCTGCCACCCGCAAATCTTTTTTGTCTAGAGATTAAAGATAGAGCCAATTCTTTTCTATCTGTAGTTTGCCTAATTAATTTTTTTAAAAAAATCACAAATTAGATACTGAATTTTGTTAAATGTTTTCTTTTTTCATTTACTGAGATTATGTCACTTTGTTTTTTCTTGTGTTGGTATAGTGAACTACATTGATTTATTTTCAAATATTAGCCAAACGTGTATTGTTGGGATAAATGTCACATGCCATGATTTAATATCCTTCCTATCATTGATAGATTGTTTTGTTAATAGTTTGTTTAGGATTTTCTCCTATAATAGCCTTTTCAGGGTTGGGGTTCTCATGGTCTTACTTATTTTTAGCGATGTTGAAAATATTTTAAATATTTATTGGCATATGCATTTTTCTTTGGAGAATTTCTTTGCACACACTTAGTAAGTCATATTCTGAATAAAATTTTCATCTTTTACATATTATCTGGAAAAATAAGTTAACTGACAGTATTTCTAGGCACCTTGTGAATTTGATTTCTCCTTGTAACCTAAGAAATTTGCATATGGGCTTGTAAGTTTTTGTCCTGTGAGCTAATCTAGTTTTTCACATGATGTAGAGCTTCTTTCAGATGTAAACAAGTTGAGTTTTGGAGACGCAAGGCTACAATGTGATTCCTCAAAAACCCCTATCCCTGCCAGCAGATCATCAATTTGTAGATCTACATTTAATTCTTCATAGCGTTTTTAAGTGCACAAATAAATTGAAAAACATAAAATGAAGTTCAAGGACACTATGCATTCATCAAAGATACGGAGATATTAAACAAAGGAATTTTGCACTGAACGCTGACCAGTTGCAGAGGAGGTGGCATGGGGCGGGGGTGGGAGTGTCGCGGGGGTGGGAGTGTTGCGGGGGTGGGAGTGTCTCGGGGGTGGGGGT
>NW_005871416.1:208153-215930 GCF_000147115.1 Myotis lucifugus
GGGGAGATGCCGGGACTCGGGACTCGAGAAAAAGGCAGTGGGAATGGAGACATCCTGGTGGACAGAGGTGGGACTCGAGTGGTGGTGTGGTGGCCAGGAATGGCAGAGGCCGTGGAACAGAAGTCAGGGACATGCTTTCAAGTTCTTGACACTCACTGTCTCCCAGGATCTGGTCTGAGCAGCAATGCTTTTGTAAAGTGATCCATAAAAATGTAATTTTCTAAAGAAGACAAATTAGGGAAAAGCTGCATATTTTACAGCTTCCTTTAGATCTTACAATAGTCTTGTGGGTTTAGTGTCTCTGTCTGCTTCTAGTCTTCTATCCCTTCTATTGCAGAAAAGGAGAATTCAAGAGGGACTCGAGTACTTAGATACTCTTTCAGGGAAAGGAGTTCATTGTACATTAGGCCTGAGCACTTGAGTCCTTCTAAGTGACTTCTTCCTTTAAAGAAATAGTTGTCAAAGCAACGTTTGAAGAGTGGAATTTAAGATTTTTTTACACCTTAGTTTAAGTGAAAACAGGTTTTGCTGGGTACCGAAATATATTGGCATGAGCTTATTTCCTGGCCATATGGATTGTAAAATAGGCTGGGTGTTGAGCATTAAATGAGATAATTTATGCAAAGTCCCGAGCATCATGGTCACATAGTAAGCATGCTGTAAATAGTAGGGATAGGACATAGATTCAGAAATCATTAACTTAAAAGGCTGTAGTTGCAAATATGAATATAGCTGAAGTTATCCAGGAAGACTGTAAGAGGAAAAGAGGAAGACAGGGATGTAAATTGGGGGAAATCTGTCATATTACGACAGGAAGTAAAGATCTGGTGAGTGAGAGGGAGGGCCCTGGTTAGAGGGTTAGAAGGAGAAGAAGAAAAGGACCACAGTCGGGGAAGCCGGAGCTTGGAGAAGGAAGGCGGCTCAGGCCGGAGCTGCTGGGAGCTGTCAGAAGCACAAACACGGACTCTTTGTCACCAGGAGGGTCGTCGGTGAGCTTAGCGAGCCTGGGTGCATCTGCATTAGCCAACTAAGGGGAGGAAAAAGTGGAAAATTCAACTTGATTTTTCCTGAATTTAATATTTCCGAGAAATCATGTTTAGAGTGCTGTTATTTGGAGAGAAGGGATACTCATTCACCCCTGAACTCTCTGCTAAGAGGTAGTAGATAATTGGTGGCAGGAACTTGGCAGCTCGGCTGCCACAATCGAGCTTCAGGAGCCAGAACGTTCACTGCTGAAAGGGTCTCCTTGGTAAACCATCAGAAGCCAAGACACTCACACGCCTCTGACTGAGCTGCTCCAGGGCAGAGGCACCATCGTATTCATCTGTGTATCCAGGACGACGTGACCTGTCACTCAGTGGATGCTTAACAAAAAGACTTAAACGGTAAAGTGAGTTGGTTTAGTGTGAAACTAGAACCAGAATTAAAATTTTATGCCTCATTCAAAACAGAATAATATGTCAGATTTAGGAATAAGGAAACAGGGTAGAGTCCTTCATTTTTAGGAGTAGACAATAGATGGAAGGTCTTTCTTGACAAAGGTATTGGCTGTGTTTAGAGTTTTGCTTTGCTTATTTAAGCTATTCTTTATTATAAACTTTGGCTTTTACTAAGTTCTATGAGCAGAAGCCGAGAAGTAGTATGTGAGCTAAAGCGTAGTGCCTGGCAAGGTAGGAATTTAAGTAAAAAAATGAAACTATGCCTGGTCTAAGTCTACAAGAGGCAAGAGATTGATCAGACTTGAAGGATGAGTTTACCCCATAACATTATGCTTTTGTTAGAAATCGTTATAGAAATGCAAATATCCTCTCCAAAAAGAGTTTTAATATCTGACTAGTTTTTTATTTTGAAATGAAAATAATTAATTGATTTTATATTCTCACAAGCAGTTGAGCATTGCAGTTGCTATCATCTTCACGAACACTAGTAGTTATTGTCAACTTTTTTTTTTAACTTTTAATCATCCTAATAGGGTGTAGTAGCATCATATTGCTGTTTAATTTACATTTCCCTAATGACCAGTGATGTGAAGCATCTGTTTCCATGCTTGTTTGCCATCTGTGTCTGTTCTTCAATGGAGTCTGTTTAAAACTTACGATATTTTTTTAAATGGGCAGTTTGGGTTTTGAGAAGTCTTCATATATTTCTGGTACAAGTCTTCCACAGATGGCTATTTGAAAAATAATTTTCTTCCACTCACTGCTTCTCTTTCATTGTCTTAACTAGCTCTTTTGAAGAGCAGAAATTTTAAATTTGTTGCAATTGACTTTATCAATTTGGTACCTTATGGGTCATGCTTTTAATGACATTCTGTGTTAAAGGTACACCTCCTGCCTAATCCAGCCATGCCAGTTCCAGGTATTAAGATAAACTACATGTTCGTTTGAAGACTCATACATGAATTTAATGCAACTTTACTTGTGATAACTCAAAACTGTAAATAACCCATATGTCCATCCACCAGTGCATGGATAAATAATAATAGTATTTCCTTGTAATTGAATACTACTCAGCAATAAAAAACAAAGTACCATTGATAGATGCTACAATATATATGGATCTAAAATAATGCTGAGTGAAAGAAGCCAGCCCCCCACAACTCCCCTAAAAGAGTACATACTGTATTTCCATTTATGTAAAATTTCAGAAGATTCCTGCTAATCTATAATGGAAGAAGATATTATTCCTCCAGGGACTAAGGGGTGGGTGGGGAGGGCATGAGGGGCGTTTGAGGGTGATGAACAAGCTCATTATTTTGATTATGGTGAGAGCTTTATAAATCATACACTTTAAATATGTGCATTTTATTGATGCCAACATCTACCTTACCAGAACTGTAGATAAAATATCTTAACAATTTCTAGTGTTTGCTCATTATCCCTTAGAACCATCTAGGGCAGTGATGGCGAACCTATGACACGCGTGTCAAAGGTGACATGCGAACTCATTTTTTTGGTTGATTTTTCTTTGTTAAATGGCATTTAAATATATAAAATAAATATCAAAAATATAAGTCTTTGCTTTACTATGGTTGCAAATATCAAAAAATTTCTATATGTGACATGGCCCCAGAGTTAAGTTAGGGTTTTTCAAAATGCTGATATGCCGAGCTCAAAAGGTTTGCCATCACTGGACTAGGGGAATACAGAACTTAAAAAGAAACATGCTTTCTAGCCATCCACTGGGAACTCTTCACATTCATTGGAGTGGCACATGCATCAGCCATAATAAAGAGATGAAGAATAACCATGTGGGAAAACAATGTCCATGTCTATGTGCCTCGTGATAAACAAACTGGGGAAAGCACCAGCAAACTAGAGGGTGAAGCATGGTGCATTGTAACTTACTACTTAAAATAAGAATGAAAAATTACATGGTTAATCAAAGAGCTAGTAGATATGAATGCTTTATAACTACTTTATTATGAAGTAGAAATTAGAACACAGGTACAGATAATTAGGAAAATGCAGGGGAAGATAGGTATTTATGATAAGATATAACTCTTTTGTGAAGAGTTCACTTATACCAGCTTAACAAAGGAGGTCAGAGGGCATGAATGAGAAATGGGTCATTAACTGTATCAAAGTGCTTGTGATGTACAGAGACAGATTAACGATGACAGCGGCAATGTCACTGGTGATAAAGCAAAAAGCTATTGCACTTTTTGTGTGTTTATCTTTTCAAGTTCTTCCTAATTAACTTCTCCAGGGTAATTTGTAGGGTTTTGTATTTAAAAGATTTTTTTTCTGGTATATGCCACGGACCTCACATTGCAGTGATGATGATAATTGTAATTACCAAGTAATCGTTGAAAACAAGAAAGAACATAGAAAGAGAAGACACTATAAATGCAATGATTTTTTTAGTATTTAAATGATTTCTGAAATGTTTTTAAAGGTTTATTTAGTACACTTATGGTTAATGAATTTTTCATGAAATAATTTACTTTTAGTATTGATTTAGCCATCTCGGTACTGTAGGAATATTTGAATTACCAATAGGTTTTCTAAATTCTACTGTGCTGATTTTCCATAAATTAGAGTATTATTAACTAAATATAAATTGAAAATGTAAAAGACATTATAAGAAATGAAATATTGTATCGAATGCCAAATTACAGTGGGTTATTAAACTAACATTTGTCAACTTATTATAAAAGTAATATATGATCAATTTAGAGAAATTGAAAAAGTACAAAAACACAGAAATAAAAAACTCATCTGCAATTCCACCATTTAACCCTTTTCGGTCCAACGTTGAGGCTGACTCGACAGACCAGGTGCTAGGAGCAGGTCCAACGTCGAGGCTGAGGTCGACACTGCAAACCGGTTCAACATTCAATCCCATCAATTAATTTGGACCAGACTGTTTGAATTCCAAAAATAAAATTGGACTACAAAGGGTTAAAGATAGACACTGTTAACATTTTTATGTATTGCCATCTAGCCTTTTCCCTACTGAATGATGTGTAACAATATGAATATACTAGAGGACCAATGCACGAAATCCATGCAAGGGGCTCAGCCCCCGCTGCCATGGCAGCTGCCTTTGCCTCTGCCCCCACTGCCTCGGCTTCATCCGGAAGGTCCTCTGGAAGGACATTTGGAAGAATGTCCAGTCTAATTAGCATATTATGCTTTTATTATTATAGATAAGTTTTAATCATGTGTTTGGTTTCATTCTGTGTATATACTGTAGTACATTATTTTTTTCATTATTATCATCCAGTAACAACCCACTTGGAAATATAGCTACATTTTTCTTATAAAAAATTATGTATATATGTCAAAAGCCTCAATCTATATATATAAAAAGCTAATATGCAAAGTGTCCCCTCGGGAGTTCGACCCGGAGACTGGGAGTTCGATTGCTTGCTATAACGTGCGCTGACCACTAGGGGGTGGCGTGGAACGAAGGAAGGCCCAACCACCAGCAGCTGGCAGCTGGGGAAGAAGGCCCTGGCTGGCAGCCAGAGGCCCTGATTGGCCCTGATTGGTGGCCAGGCCTAGGGACCCTACCTGTGCATGAATTTCGTGCACTGGGCATCTAGTATATTCAGATTTACTCTTAGGAATTTATTTATTTGAAATAACTAATGGTGATCACAAGTACTTATATATGAATTGTTTATCATAGCATTATATAAAACAAATAAATGAAAACCAAAATAAAATAATCTATAATTATAAAAGCCTAAGCAACCGTTATGACCAGTCGGCCGAAAAACCGGTTGATCAGTCGCTATGACATGCACTGACCACCAGGGAGCGGACTCTCAATGCCTGGTGATCAGTTTGCTCCTATAGCCAACCTCCTGCATCCAGCAAACCTCCCATAGTTCCTTCCCCCGGCCGGCCGGCCCTGATTGGCCCTGATCAGGACTGGGTGAGATGGCTCCGGTCGGCTCTGATCACTGGCCAGGCCGAGGGACCCCACCTGTGCACGAATTCGTGCACTGGGCCTCTAGTAATAATATAATCAATTGTTTATTTATCCAAGGGACTACTATTCAGTTGTGGAAAATTGTTTTAAAAAATAGTTAATATACTGAGGAAATATTAGCATTAATAGATTAAAATTATTAATATAAATATACATTTTACATGTTAATGAAAAAATTAAATATTTGTCCAATACAATCTATGCAAACATGTATGTGCATCTACATAATCTTGGTCTGGTTCTCAAAGGAGCATTGAGCACAGTGGGGCAGAATAGTAGCGCGTGGTTTCCTAACAGTGACAGCAGCTCTGCTACCTCCAAGAGCTTATGAGAGACAGCGTTCTTGCTGTCCAACCTCTCTCTCCATCATGGCAGTTTCTTAGAGGAATTGCAGGTGATATACACTTTATTGTTTTTGAATCTTTCAAATTTTCTACATGTAACTATTCACAAGCAGAAAAATAATAAAGATTATAAAACCTTACAAAGCAAGAATTTCCTTGTGTTATCAGAATCATTAAAAGCATAATTTTTATGGTTGTATATCCCATTGTATTGCTGTATTGTTTATTTTATAAATTCTCTAGTATTGTCATTTAAATGATTTATTTTGTAGTTCCTATATTTTAAATGATGCCACCAAGATCATGACTGTTGATTCCTTTCCTTCAGACTCCAGTTTTTTATGAAGGAGCTCTGAGTCCTAGCCCTCATCTGGGAACTACTTGCTACAGTGTCCCATTAATGAAGAACAAGTCACAAACACATTTAGCTCTATTCATGCCCCTAACCAGGACTCTAGTTGGCTGAGTTAAGAATGCGCATTATTGATTATTTGGATGGAAGGTGGTTGAAGAAAGTGAACATGTGTGTGCCTCGCAGCTGGGGTCAGCTTTGTCAGCTGAAATGGTGCCTTTCCTCATCTGCTCACATACTCTTGTAAGCTTTTGGGGGAAATTCTGGTGCAGTGTGGTTGGGGAGCTGATAGCTATAGAATTGCTAGCAAGAAAATGTACATTTAGGTCATACAAATGAACAAAACTTGCACTTACTTCAAATAGTTAAATTATTTTCTTCTTACAGATTTAAAGAACTTAGAGCCATTTTATTGTGCTACTTTCAAATGTTTCACAACTGTGTGGTGAAGGTATATCAGAAAAGCTACTGCTAAATTAAAAATAAAGAGAAATTGCCCTGAAAAAGTGATTTTAATTTTTGTAGGATATTTTGGTGTATATCTAATAATTTCTAACCAGTTCGTTGACCTCAATGTCAGTGTTTAGAATATAATGGGAAAATGTGAGCTAACAAGTTTCAATTATAGAAAACCACAGGCAATAATTTCTTCTTTTATGGTTTCTTCTTATTCTCATTATTGTATTATATGCATTTAGAAATATGTTTAATGCTTAACCCTGTCTCCCTGGAATGAATGGTAAGTAGATTGTGGCAGCGGTTATAGTTGTTTTTAATACCTATTCTTCCTTAGTACAAACCTTAGATTGGCTGGTCACCTTGCTAACGATCTAAAAAGAGTATACACCATTTTCTCTTGTAATTAGGTGTGGCCGTGGGGCTTAGAGTTGGCGAATGAGATTTAAGCAGAAATGTGTGTGTGTTATAGGAAGTCCTTTTAAATGGCAGGGGTACTCTGTATCTTCTCCAACATCCCCCTGGCTGGGATGAGTGTGGGCTTGGAGCTTTAGCATCTTCGCTCTAAACTTGCGAGTGGGATCTCTGTGAAGTAGAACACGCCCCCCCGCGCCCCCCCCCCCCAACAACAACAACAAACAAAAAACACCAAGAGTCTGGATCCGTGCTACCTCCACATTAATCTTGTTCTGTCTACCTTCAGGATTATTACTAGACACAGAAATGAACTTTTTATTTAAATTACTAATATTCCAAGTTTTTGTTACCAGAACTAAAAATCCTCATTTTGCATAGGTCTAGGGCCGTGGTCGGCAAACTGCGGCTCGCGAGCCACATGCTGCTCTTTGGCCCCTTGAGTGTGGCTCTTCCTAAGCCTTAGGAGTACCCTAATTAAGTTAATAACAATGTACCCATCTATATAGTTTAAGTTTAAAAAATTTGGCTCTCAAAAGAAATTTCAATCGTTGTACTGTTGATATTTGGCTCTGTTGACTAATGAGTTTGCTGACCACTGGTCTAGGGTAAGCCTTCCTCTTTGTATACTGTGGATATGTGTTTAAGCATTGTATTAACACTAGAGGTCTATAAAATATCTTCACATATAAAATATTTATCCCATTATATATTTGTTGTAGGTAGAAGAGTAAAGATGGGATCCAACATAAACCAGAGATCTTGAGAC
>NW_005871416.1:216127-250998 GCF_000147115.1 Myotis lucifugus
AGCAAATTACAGTTATGAAGTAGCAACAAAAATAATTTTGTGGACGTCACCACAACATGAGGAACTGTATTAAAGGGTCGCGGCATCAGGAAGGTTGAGAACCACTGGCATATTTTCGTTACAAATTGAACATAATTAAAGCACAGTGATTAATCACAAAAACAATGTGTAATTATATATGTGTTTTCCGATGGTCTTAGGCGACCACTGTGAAAGGGTCGTTCGACCCCCAAAGGGGTCGCGACCCACAGATTGAGAACCGCTGATCTACATGGAGGTTAAGCAGCAGATATCAGCTGCTCATACAGAGCCATGGTTCATCTGTATGAGTTTTGTCCAATAGCCATTAGGTGTCCTGCGTGTTGAAGGTGTGAGTTCTCCTGGAGCCCGTGCTGTTCGCCTGGATGCTGGGAACCCTGGGCAGGTGCCAAGTGGGAATGTCACGGCCCAGAGCTTAGCTTAGTGTGTTAGCTGGTTTCTTTTCTAATGCATCCATTTATGTAACAGAGATATCTGAACATGGCCTAAAAATGGCAATTTTAGTGTAAAAATGATTACCAAATTGTTTTATAAACAGAGTGCCTCCTTAACTCTGAGGTTTCCTCACTTCAAAATGGAACCCGTGTCAGAATAGCTATATCAACATCTCTAATTCACATTAGTCTTGAGAAAATGTACTACTATGGAACCTGGAGGTAATATTTCCACAACCTGGGTTACAGTTTGCCCTTCCTTAGTACAGTGGGGCCTTGACTTACGAGTGTCCCGAGTAACGAGTTTTTCGAGATACAAGCCGTCTTTCGGCCGATTTTTTGCTTTGAGTTGCGAGCTAAAATTCGGGTTACGAGCCAGCTTCAGATACCCCACCGCTAGTTGGGGCAGCGAACGTCACAGTGAACGCCACAACATCAGCCCAGCATCACGTGTCTTACTCGTTCATTTTAAGATTTGACATACGAGTAATTTGAGTTACAAGCTCCATCATGAAACGAATTGAACTCCTAAGTCAAGGCCCCACTGTACTGAACTGGGACAGCCTACTGCATCCTTTATTCCTAACAGAACCCTTTTCCCCAGGAGGAACCTATTCCATGTGGATCCACGTGGGCCCAACCTGGAAATGTTTTAACCTGTGCTTGGTCTGCATGGTCAGTTCAGGACAGAGCATGTAGCTCTATCTGGGAAAATTAGAATTCTCACCAGAATGTTTCAGCTCTTGAGGAATATGCTCCCTTTCCTTCTGGATTGTTAGCTCTAAGGCCATGTAAGCCTTGAGCTTCAGTGCCCGTTCGCCCCTGTGAGGGGAGGGAGCTGCCTGAACGTGAAGCTGAGGCAGAAGAGGGCAGAGTCGAGCCATGAAGAGAGAGAACAAGGAGGTGAAGTCTCATGTGAGCACCTGGATCTACAGAAATTCTAAATGTTTAGTGACGCGAAAAGATGTTTCTTTTGCACTTAGGTTGGTTTGCCTGGACTTTGTATCACTTGAAAGACTCCTCATTCATAAGGCTTCGTCCTTTGAGAAATTATTAGACAAGGCGTGTGGTCCGCAGTGGCGGAGGGGGTGCACTTGCTTAGCTGATACAGCTCCTACACGTGTTGTAGCTGAATGTTCTGAGACCTCAGTATCTTTATCTCTTTGGGGCCTGGTCAGCCTTCTACAGAGCTGGCTCTTTGTTAGACAAATGAGCAGACCCGCCAGAATGCTGTGGGACCAAGAGTCTAATCTCATGAAATGTTATCATTCTCTTCAATCAAGCAGGTTGAAGATGGCTCTTTATGGTGGCTGAGGGAATTCGCTGCTTTCACCACTGCAGGGAGCAGCGGGGGCACCTGTTATGAACAGTGGTCATTTCCCTCGGACTGGAGTCCCTTCACCCCTTTTCCTGATAAAATCCCCATCCCTTCCTCTCTCCACTGGTCCCAGCGGGAGGGAATGTCAGTACCCTATTGCTCTGGCCCAACAGGAACTGTACTTTAGACTTGGCCCATCACAGTACCTCACTGCCTGGTCACAACAATTTGCTCAAGGCCGAGCATTTTTAACTCAATCTGGGCTAAGTAAAGACGTTCCTTGATGTTTCTATCATAGATGAAGGATGAGAGACTCTTGACTTCGGAGTTACCAAGGCCAGTATACTTTTGAAGCTCTTTGTAGCCACATCTCCACATCTCACATTTCCAACCCTCCCTGTTAACTTGCTACCACCAAATGGAGAAGACTCATTTGCAAGCAAATGAAGCCAATATCCATCACATGGAAGAGCTAAGAGTTGGAAAATATGTTGAGGACATCATCAGAGCAGTAGGGTCAGCATATGTGCAAATGTATATAATTATTTAACAGCGGCTATGGCTTGGGTATCTGTCTTCTCTAATACAATATAGTTTTGAGTTCATTATTTGAATAGATAACTATTGGACCATAACATTCTAGCAACATCAGCATGGAGTAAGTGTAGGTATGTGTGAACACATATGTGTGAACGCATTTTTAATATGTACTAGTAAGTTTAGTAAAAGCTAGATATCACTGACAAATACATTAGATAAAAGGAAAGACTAGTCTTTCTAAATTCTGTATTCTAAACTAAGTTAAGGGAGCTCTTTCACCTCATTGTAATTGCCTAAAAATAGTGCAGTCTCCACCAGTAGTTACTGACTTTAGCCCCAAGGGGAAAAGTTTGAAAATGCTATGAGCTTCTTGACATGATGATATGAGCTACACAAACCAGAACATCTGCAAAGTGCTATGTAGTTGCTACGTAATTTCTTTTGCTGGTTAATTTTAAGGTCAAAGGCTGTGGTTATGTTTTAATGAGTACGTGAAACGATGCTGGAATAGCACTGAAAATTGTACATGAGGGAAATAAAATGCTAATGCTGATGCCATTTTTATGCCTGGCTTATGGTAGAACCTGGACACTGTGCTTACCTTGTCATTTCGAGAGGTTGAATCTTCACGTGTAGCATGTGTGTCAGGAAGAAGGAGTCAGATCCCTGTTGGCCCTGGTGTGCTGTCTCTTCACTAACGTGTTCGGGAATGGGGAACCTTCTAGACATTCACTAGCCTTCAACTCTGACCTCACAATCAAAGGTTCCCCTTTCACTTCCTACTGTGGCTTCTCCTTCCCCAGGACAAACGAGTTTCATGAGAGACTATACCAGGACCTGTAGCTTAGACATCAGGCCGTTGTCGATTTATCGCCTCTCAGCTGCCGGCCTGCACCCCTTTGCCTGTGTTGTGACACTATGGTTGGACCTTCAGTTTTATTGTTTCTGGGCTGGAGTTTGGCTCGGCTTGTGGGATGTGGGAGATGCAGGGCTGAGGGGTGAGAGCGACTTTTCCAGGGGGTCCTGGGAGGGGAGGGCCGGCGACCTGCAGGGTCTGTAGTGGTGAGGGGTCTCCAGAAAGCTGTCTTGGCCAGAGCACTGGGTGGTGTGCTTCTGCAGTGGTTTTTTTATGTCCACAGAAGTCTAACCTCAGTCCTAATGCAACTTTCTTCTCTAAGTTTCTAAGTCTTTGTAGGCAATTTCCTCAGCACTAGTGGTGTGGTAATTTTCTGTGTCTGTGTAAGAAATGACCACAAACCTAGCAACTGAACATGTGTAGTTATTATTTATTTATTTATTTATTTTTAATCCTTACCTGAAGATACTTTTTCCATTGATTCTAGAGAGAGGGAGAGAGAGAGGGAAAGACAGGGAGAAACATCTATGTGAGAGAAACACTGAGCCAAACTCGCTAGGCTGAACACATGCACTAGTGTTATCTCACAGTTTCCACGGATGAGGAGTCTGCACACACTTTGGCTGGGCCTTCCGCTCGGGTGTAACCCAGCTGGAATCCAGGTGTCGGCTGTGTTGTAGTCTCATCTGGAGACTGGACTAGGGAGGAATCATCTTTCATCTTTTTTGTTGTTGCCTGTTTTTTTTCTTTGTGTGTGTGTGTGTGTGTGTGTGTGTGTGTGTGTGTGTGTTTTGTCCAGAATTCATTTCCTTGTGGCTGTAGGACTCGGGCCCCAGGATCTCACTGACACTGGCCGAACCACCCTCCGGCCCCGAGGTCACCGATGTTCTATTTCGTGTGGCCCTTTCCACAAGCAGTTCACACACGGCTGTTTGCTTTGGCAAAGCCACTTGGAGACTCTTGTCACAGCTCAGATGGAACCCCATCTATTACATACTAATTAGGGGGTGATATCCCATTGTGCCTTCCATCTAATATTGGTTAGAAGCAAGTCACGGGTGTGGCTCAGTGGTTGAGTATCGACCTATGAACCAGGAGGTCATGGTTCGATTCCCAGTCAGGGCACATGCCTGGGTTGTGGGCTCCATCCCCAGTGTGGGGTATGCAGGAGGCAGCCAATCATTGATTCTCTCTCTGTCATCATTGATGTTTCTATCCCTCTCCTTTCCTCTCTGAAATCAATACAAAAAATTTATAAAAAACAAACTACTTATTTCTTTTCTAAAAAAAATAAAAAGAAAAGGGATCATTCTAGCGCGTCACCCAATGGGGTCAGTTAGTGTCAGTGCACAGGTGTGGCTGCTCCTGCCGTGGCTGCCTCTAAACACCAGGGAGGTCTCTTTACCCCTTTTGTTAGCTCGTTGACTTTTACCTGGTTCGTAGTTCTTCATATTACACTTGTTGAAAACACTTGTGTGGTTTGCCTTGCGTTGAGATCCTGACTGACACAGGCTCTCTCTGTGGTGTGACCCCAATGTCACTCATAGAGCTGAGCTGTTTCCACAGCTGAGGTCCCCAACCCTTGGCCTTGTCCTCAGAGGAAGAGCTGATGGAGTCAGAATTGCAGGAAAAGTTGGGATAAAGAATGCACTGTTCTCAACGTTTACCGAGTGTGGTAGAATTTTGAATTAATTCCCCATAACTTGCACAGGCTCCACTCCCCTCTTCTGACTGCAGGGCAAGCAGGCCCAAGTTCAATGGGGGCTCCAGAGGGCATCTGCCCTTTCAGTGTGATAAATCTGTTCGCTATTAAGCTAAATGTTTCTTGACTTTCAAAAGGAGAATATCAGGATGGTCCTTAACATATTTATTTGCCTTGCTGTGAAGGTAGTCAAGGTCTGCTGGATTTGTGATGTGCTAAATGAGTGTTTAGCTGAGGTGCTCGGGTGGTTTTATTGGGAAGGTTAGCTACAAAAACGAAGGTGTGAGGTTATTGGAGGACAACATGACATCCATTACATTAAATGCCTATTAAATTCACTGATAGTGAGAGAGGATTTCTTAAAAGCCAAGAGGGAATAAAGCCTTCCAAAAAGTGAAGTAATGACAGTTTTTAAACACGTTTTCTTCCTATAGAAAAGGTTTCTTTTGACACAATTTCTGGATATTTTTGCAGCAATTGCAAACAGCTTGTAGTTGATAAAGAAATAAAACAAAGTGGAGGGAAAGGGAAATAACTAGGTTCTTTCAGATACTAGGAGCTGATATCATTTAGTTTCTTTTTCTACTTGCTTTGGTTTTGCCAAAGTAGTAACTTCAATCTGCTTTGCCTTCTCCCTTTATGCCTGCAATATAGACTTTCAAAAGCAAAGTCTTAGGAGGTTAATTGAAGAATAAATCAGTCCAAAAGCATCAAAAGAGGCCTGAAAACACTACTCAGATGTATTTTGTTTTTTAAAGAAAATGTGTTTTAAGATGGTAAAGTGATTTTAAGTGATATTCACCACAGAGCACATTAAAGCTTTAGAGAGCACGGTCAGAGTATAATCATCTTGGACTTTGGGCGAAGCAAGCAAGTACTAGTGTGTGGACCTCACCTTGATTTATGACCTTTAAGTCATTGGGAAGCAAGCAACTGACTTCTAGCCTTGGAATATTGGATTTTCTTCTGTTTTAAATACGTTCTAAATCACCAGTGAATTTCAGGAAAGTATGCTATATTAATATAATTTATACATACTTGTTTCTCTGATTATTTCTCAGTTTAAAAAAATGGTGAATTAATTATAAAAAACATTATATTTAAAGGGAGTATGGCCCAGAAAGCAAAATTCACGTGGCATTATTTAACCCAATCAAGAAAGATACATGGGCCAGTCCATTGTGGCTCAGTTGTTGAGCGTCGACCTATGAGAGAGGATGTCACAGTTTGATTCCCGGTCAGGGCACATGCCCAGGTTGTGGGCTCCATCCCCAGTGGGGGGGTGCAGGAGGCAGCCAATCCATGATTCTCTCTCATCATTGATGTTTTTATCTTTCTCCCTCTCCCTCCCTCTCTGAAATAAATAAAAATGTTTTATTAAAAAGATACATGGAAGTTCTTTGGAACAGGTAGACCTACTTCTCCTCAGCACGCCCAAGGAGGAAATCCAGAGGTTCTGTATCAGCCTTTTGACCAGCACCATATGATAAAGCATATTACTGATAACCTTGGGCTGGTAATTTAATTGATAATTTCTAGAGCTGGTGAGTTAGTTCAAGGTGAACATTTAAATCTAGGACTCTTGATACATGTGTTGCAGGGTGTGCCAGTGAAGGCGAGGCAAAGATCCAGGCCTCTGGCTGGGGCTCTCTTCCCTCATTCACCTCTTGTCCATCTCATTTTAAATTGGCCCCGTGGGACCACTCAGAAAAAGTAACTACTATGTAAACATTTGGAATTCAGGCACATGCGGTGTACTGGAAGGATGTATGAGGTTGGTTATAGAATTGAGAGACACCAGGCTGCTAAGAGACGAGTGAGAAAAAGTTTGCCATGGAACAAATAGAAATCTGGTTGGGGTGCTGGGCTCCAGGTCATAGTCGTTTGGTATATAACATGGCAGCTGACATTGAAACCTATACTTACCTCAACATCTTGCTGGCTAATGTGCGCTCGTGGAGAAAAATGGGTGGCATGTGTGAAGTTACAGAGCTGTCTCTAGTACTGGCCAGTTTTCTCAGTGGTTAGAGCATCAGCCCTCAGACCGATGGGTCATGGTTCAATTCCTGATCAAGGGCGTGCATGTTGGTTGCAGGTTCAAACCCCAGCCCGACTGGCACATGTGCAGGAGGCAACCAGTTGATGTGTCTCGCTCACATTGATCTTTTTCTCTCTCCCCCTCCTCCCTCCCTTCTACTCTCTAAAAATCAATGGGAAAAATATCCTCGGGTGAGGATTAAAAAAAAAGTTGAAGAGCTGTCTCAGTAAATTCTGTATCACTTTAGGGCCCAGGTTACCTTTTGGGTTATCTCATTCTCCTTTCTTCCCCTCAGTTTTGCACAAACAGAAATATTCTCTTCAACTCCCTGGTCTGCAGGCATAAGAAGGGACTAGCACTTTCCTGGACAGACTGGCTTTCAGGTGGCGGCGGTAGCTTGGCTGGTGGGAGGAAGCACAGTCTGGCTTAAGGGCGACTGAAGTGGCGAGGGAGGTGCATTCCTTTGGTGATTTCCACAAATACTGGAAAGAGGGACATTTCACAAAGAATTTGGTCTCCTATTTGAGGACGGAGGCTCAGAACGTGAGCTATAGGTCTCCAATAATGAATTTTTCTAACTCTGACAATTTAATTTCTACTAGAAAGATTAATTATTTTTCAGATTGCACAAGATCCGGGCATAATTGTCAGTGTGACTTCACTTATATTTAAAGCTTGGCAACATTTGGAGAGTTTTGGTTAAAATGCCCAATAAAAAGGCAATTTAAAAGTGAAGAAAGGCCTAGAAAAAATTTCAAAATATATTAATTTCTCAATTACACAAGATTACCTGATCCAGAACACCTAATATAAAAATGAAAGTAAATGTCCTGGTAAAAGAAACATATATATGTTTAATCCAGTATGAGCAGGACAGGCTATCTAATTAATGATATTGAAAAACAAGCCACCAACCAGAAGTAAATGAAAATGGACCACATTTCACAGTATACATGATAATAAATTCTAGTTGGAATAAAAATGGAAATCTTAGAAATTATTTTTAAAATCTTTCAAAACAAAATCTTAGAACTTTGCAAGTATAAGAGAGTAAAGGAAAACTTCTGAATCAGCTATAAAAACCCAGATGCTTTAAAAGTAAAGACAAGCAATTAAGTAAAACTATAATTATATACATAAAATTTTTGACTGACAAATTATACTCTAAAGAATGTTAAGAAATAGGGAGATGTAGAAAAGAGCTGTTTGCAATGCTGATGACAGATGAAGGGTTATTATTTAATGTACAGAGGCTTTTACATACTGACAAGGAAAAGACAACCCATAGAAGAAGTGACAGGGACTTGTGAACACAGTGGGACGAAGAGCAAGTCCAAAAGGCCAACCAAAGTGAAGAGTCTCAACTTCTCCAAATAGTAGCTGACAAGTTAAAGTCATAAGTAGCTATCATTTATATCCAGCAAACCCACCAAATTTTAAATATAACTTTTAGAAGGAGTATGTGGAGAATAGATATTCTCTCATATGGCTGATGGAAGTATGAACTGTTTCCACCTTTTTTTAAAGTTTGGCAACATGTATTAAAATTTAAAAATGCATGTAATTCAAACGGATTCCACACTGAAACCTAGCACATAAAAATAAGCATACAACATGTAGGAACATGTGCAAAAGAATGTTATTCTTCACATTCAATTGCAAACAAAGTAATGCTATCCACAGGGGAAAGGCTGAATGTATGTCGAAATATAAAAAAATAATTTGAAAGAATGAATTTGAATTGTTCTGGTAATTCCATGATTATAGGATTATAAGAGTATGGGAGAAATACAGAAGGATTAGATTTGTGACATGGTTCCCCTTGGGGTGAACAAGTATATGGGGTGAGGTGTTCTTGTGAAGATAAGGAGTTAGTTACACTGAAAACTGAATGCATGAGGTAAATATTTTTCTATAAACTAATGGATATTAATATTCCCATAAATGCATGTGCATATGTATCTGTATAAACATGTATGACAGAATGACCACCGACATGTTAGCAAGCATGGGTGGCTCAGATTGGTGGGAGACCAAATGACTAGATTTCTTCCTTATATTTGAATGCTCCCTTAGAGTTGTTTATAATGAGCATGCATTAGTTGTATAAAAAACCCTATTTTCACTGTCAGGAAGAAAAGAATGATCTGTCATTTGTTGAGCGATGTTTATCACACTTTATATTGGTCATAGAAAGTCAACATATAATACTCATGTCAGAGGTGGCTTTTTATTTTTTGTTTCTACTACTTAGACTACGTTTTTCAATGATTATGGTTTGATCTGTATGTTTCACAGGTCCCCATGCATGCTCACTGGAAAAATAAAATGGTAGTTTAAGTAGAACTGAGAAAAGAGCTTATTCTAAGTAGGTGTGTTTATATGTGTGAAAGTGATTGAAACCTGAGCTTTGTCTACACAATACTATGGAAATAAAAAATTGTGGGCTTTGAGTTCTTGCCCTGACATTAGTCAGAGAAATATAGATTCTAAGTTTCTTTCATAAAAAGCCTTATACAATCCAAAACACCTTGGTTAGTAAAGATGAAAAGATAAGGCAAGCAAGACTGGAAGGTATTTGCCACAGAAGTCAAAGAGCTGGTGTCACAGAGGCCTTTTGTGACTGGTCCAGGTGAGTGAATCGGGGTCTCCACGCAGTAGAATCCATAGGGGATTGCATACGTGTGTACGGATTTACTGTAAGGAACTGGCTCACAGGGTTTACAGGGGCTGTGGCACGAGATCTGCAGTCAGCAAGCTGGAGACCCGGCCGTGCTGATGGTGTAAGTCAGCTGAGCCCCAA
The DNA here is from genome assembly GCF_000147115.1 of Myotis lucifugus. Classification (NCBI taxonomy): domain Eukaryota; kingdom Metazoa; phylum Chordata; class Mammalia; order Chiroptera; family Vespertilionidae; genus Myotis; species Myotis lucifugus. Next base: position 225,858 of record NW_005871416.1, read on the forward strand.
GACAGAGAATGCCGGTGCCCAGCCCCGAGGGGGCCATGTAGCAAACCCTCCCTTATCCACCTGCTGGTTCTACCGAGGCTGCCAGCAGGTTGCATGAGGCCTGCTCACATGGGGAGGGCCATCTCCTTCTCTGCTGGTTCAGACATCAATGTCATCCAGAAACATGGCCGCAGAGTCTCCCAGAGTAATTTTAAACCAAATACCTGGGTATCCTGTAGCCCAGTCAACTTGGCACATCAAATTCCCCATCTCACCAAGAATGCTCAGGGCTCCAGCTTTAGGCTGCCTCCATGTGAATCTTGGCCCCACTGACTTACTGTGTGATCTTGCATAAATTACTGATCACTTTATTCCTCAGTTTTCTCATCTATAAAATGTGAGGATTAAATGAGAAGGTTCATAGAATATCACCTGGCTTTTTCTAGCCAAAAAAGATATGCCAACTTTATCATTATTATCATCATCATCATTATTATTACTATGATTCTTATCTTTTGTCATTTAGAATATCCTTACCCTATATTATGCACAAGAAACAAAGCTTGGAACTGTAGTTTAATCACTAAAGTTATAAGTTGCAATTTTTATAAGAAATGATATTTCTGTACCTCAGCTATATAGTGTATTTTGTCTAATTGAATTTGCTTACTTATATTCTAACATTATTAGAATATAATAATGTCATTATTTTTATGGTTACTCCACCACCATATATAGTGTAGAAAATTCTGCTGGTTAGAAAGGCTCAGATCCACTGGGTCTAGCTTTCTTCTTCCCCAAATGATTCAGACCCTAATCTGACAGGCAGCCTGGTTTCCCACAATACTAGTCATGGAGGGAGGGGAGTACAGAACAACAGATGGAGTCGGAAGAAATTAAATTATTTGGCTTAATTATCGTCACTGTGATGAAATACTAAAATAGTGTTGATTTAATATAATGATGCTCAATGTCAAGACTATAAATGTACACATGATTTCATTTATAACTTCAATGGGGAAAAAAGACAAAGGGGGCATCAGTAATACTGTCAACAGTAAAGATAAATTTAAAAAAATAATCATAAAGGGAGGCTCTGAAATTAGATCATGTGGGTTCAAGTCTTGGTTTCTTTCAACTGCCAACTAGTGACATAAGGCAAATTATTAACTTCTAATCCTTCCTTTTCTTATCTGTAAAATTTAAATAATAATGCATTCATCATGTTGTAATATTTAAATAAAATAATTCATGTAAGTACTTTGAACAGTGGCTGTAACACTTAAATGTCTTCATTTTACCTATTAGTAATATATTATTGCTATTATTTCTCTAACCTCATATTCTCTCAGATTTGTGTATCTAATTGCCTCCTATATATGTCTACTTTTATGCCCTATAGGCATTACAGATTTAGTGTGTCTAAAAGTAACATATTCCCCCTAGCTGGTGTGGCTCAGTGGTTGAGCATTGACCTATGAACCAGGAGGTCATGGTTCAATTCCCCTCAGGGCACATGCCTGGTTGCAGGCTCTATGCTCAGTAGGGGATGTGCAGGAGGCAACCCATCAATGATTCTCTCTCTTCCTCTCCTTTCTCTCTGAAGTCAATAAAAACATATTAAAAATAAAAATAACATTCCCTCTCCTCCTTATCTTTCCTCATTTTTGTTACCAAATCAGAAATCGGACATCTTATAGTCTCCTTTACAATCACCAGCTAGTTGCCAAGCAAGACTCTTACTTATAGTTTCCTTAAATCTTTGCTAATCCTTTTCCCAAGTCACTGCCTTGATCCCATCTGCAGGTCAAATGTTCAGGCCTGATTCTAGCCTGGGAGTCCTCACGACACCTCCCTGGTATTGTCGCACCTGAAATGGCTGGGCGCACAGACTCAGGACTGGGCCAAACTGAACTGACACCTCGTCTTTAACGTGGTGTCTCTTTCCTGCCACGGCATGGGGCAGCCATGGGGTCACCTGGGGACCTTCTCATTCTCTCTGTTCAACTACCACCTGCTTCCTCGAAAGCTCAGTCCAAGCAAGCATTGATGGCCCTGGGAGCCTTTTAAATTACCCGCATAGTTTTCCATTTCTCCTCTCGGTGTGTCCAGAGTGTCTTGTGAAAACGTTTATCAGAGAATCGGTGGTGCAGTTTGAAAACAAGGACGGTGACTCTTATAATCTTGTGTCTGAAACATGGTCAGTGCTAAACAGTCTTGCCGAGTAGGAAGAGAAACAAAACAACCGTGACCTTGGAGGCTTTCTCAGGAAGGAGCAGAAATTCAACAGCCTGTGTTCCTTTCCCATCTTCCTACCGTAAGGGGTGGCCGTGTACTATTGATAGCAAGGGAAAGAAGAGATGCTTGACCTTAATTTGAACTTGAGCACTACCTGACAACTTGAGAACTCCTGCAGCTTAAAGAAAAACCATAATTTCAAAAACATTTCTGTGTTCATAAAGGTGGATGTGCTGGGCCGATGGCTCTTTCGTATATAAGATCCATTTAGGCCTTTTTGTTTATGAATTGTAATCTCTACAAAAGGAACTTAGGTTGCTTTATTAACACAGCTAAGCAATATTTACAATATTTCCATAAAATGATTGATTTAGACTGGATTTTAATAATGTGCATGTTATGAGAGAGAAGGAAATGGGTTTTATTTTTCAAATTTCACTCCACTGGAGATGTTAGGATTTATATAAACTAAAGGATAAAGTGAAGCTTGGGTTGGTACCCATTTACTGTCAGTTCTTATTAATTTATTTGGAAATGTATATAATTAGACTTCCACAATTAACTTGGAGACTTACAATCTTGTTTTATATTACTTACCTGTATAAAGATATACTTGCTAAAGGATTGACTTTTTGGCTTGGAAAAGAAAGAGTAAGATTTTTTTTATGCAAATAATTTGGAGTGATTTCACCAAATGATACTGTCTTTTTTATAGGAACCCAAGGTTAGGATCCTTTAGGACAGCGGTTCTCAACCTGTGGGTCGAGACCCCTTTGGCGGTTGAACGACCCTTTCACAGGGGTCGCCTAAGACCATCCTGCATATCAGATATTTACATTACAATTCATAACAGTAGCAACATTACAGTTATGAAGTAGCAACGAAAATAATTTTATGGTTGGGTCACAACATGAGGAATGTATTTAAAGGGCCAGAAGGTTGAGAACCACTGCTTTAGGAATACTTGCTTCCCTGGGCAAGGGAAGGCACGGTGATTAAGTTACAAAACAGCCCCCCTGTAATCTCTCAGTCTTCCTCGGGTTAGATGTCTCTGGCTGTTCGTCAGGGTCCTTTGAAGTTCATCACTTTCTCTGAAGGTGATTTTCCTTATTCCTCTTCTCATGTAACTAAATGTGAAATCTGCCCTGGAATTAGATTGAAACTAGGTTTCCAGCCGAACCGGTTTGGCTCAGTGGATAGAGCATTGGGCTGCGGACTGAAGGGTCCCAGGTTCGATTCCGGTCAAGGGCATGTACCTTGGTTGTGGGCACATCCCCAGTAGGGGGCATGCAGGAGGCAGCTGATCGATCTCTCTCATGGATGTTTCTAACTCTCTATCCCTCTCCCTTCTTCTCTATAAAAAAATCAATAAAATATTTAAAAAACCCACAAAAACAAAAAAAAAACTAGGTTTCCATTCGGACACAGAGAACAACATGTGTTGGTAGATTCCGCCTTCCCTTATTCCATGGAAGCAGAATGATATTGGCATTAGTTGTTGTTTCCTGTACATATCTTATTTGTTAGGTACAAGAGTGTATCCATGGTGCTCTTTGTGGCAATGCTATTGGACGACGCTTTTTATCACTTCAATGCCTAGTCCGAGTGCAACAATAAAACTGCTTTCAGGATTAAACAGATGCCTTTCTAGGCAGAGAGTAATAGTACATGGAGTTATTATTTGGCAGGAAAACCAAAAGAAAACGAAAGAAAGCTAAAACAATTTTTCTGTAGGAGCTTGAAAACAACTATAATTTATAGGTAAAAATCTTCTGTAAAAGAGAGTGTGGAGAAAAAAGCAACTAGCTGCAGAGTAATGGCCCCAAAGAACAGCACACACTTTGAGCTCCCACTGCACAAAGAGGGAGCAAAGGGATTGCTTTGTCACGGCAACGATTTGGCTCAAATACTCTACGAATCAGTTTAAAAATATTTGATTGTATTGATTTATTACTAAAAAGTTTTTTTCCTCCTAATTTTTTTTAACATACATTTATTTTCATTTGTTTTGTTAGGTTTCTGCTTTTAATGTAAATTCAGTTAACAGTTCAGCAACCGAATAGTAACGTTTCTTCACCTTCCCAAAGCAGACACTTGCTCTTTATCAGGGTGTGAGTGCTCCGGAGTAATGCTTATGCTCACTTCTGGTTTCTCCTCCCAGAGGGAGGGAGCTACTGCTGCACCACTCCTGGGCTCTCCACACTCCCTGCCCCTGTCACTAGCTCCATCCTGGGAAGGCAGGGTGATGGGTCAGGCTGGTAAAATCAGGAAGGAAAACCTGGCATGCAGAGCCCAGCGTGTCCCTTGGTTGCCTTAGGGAGCAGGGTCCTTGCGGGAAGGTGTTCTTCTCCAGCGACGGCCCTGCTGCAGGACTGATGGCCGCGTGCAGAGATGGGAGACGGGCTAACCTGCCCAGGTCTGGGGCTGACGCACCCACAGCCACATCTCTAGCAGCAATAAGGAGGAGGAGTGCAGCCTGAAGCCAAGGTTTTCCCCTCCTCAGTTTGACCAGAACCTGTGTGAGATGCTCTATGAATCTTTTACTGGATGATTCCAGGTGGACGTGGCCCAGGGGGACGGAGAAATAAAACAGGAATGGAATTTCTTGAGCAAGGGATGCATGTGGAGACTCTGGCCTTGAGGCCGTGGCTTTGGGCTGCAGGGTGGGGACAGGCATTTTGCCTCGGTGGTCAGTAGAAGCTTCTCTGAGAGAAGAAACCGTCCTGAGCAAAGGCTGTGGTCCAGCCGCAATGACCCTGTCCTTCCTGGTGACGGCAGCTCCTGGGTGGGGCTGAGGGACAATATTCACGTTGTGTGTGGGGTCCCATGAGGGCCATGCGAGCTGAGCAAAGGGTCTGAGGTAGTGCCTTGCGGGGAGGCTCAGAGGCCTCAGTGAGAAGATCGTGATGCGAAGGTTCACTTACAGGCAGCACAGCCTCAGGATGAGGCTCCTGAGAGCATTATTCTGGAGTGACTTCAGTGTAGTTTTGACCAGAAAGAGCAGTGATTGTCTTAAGAAATTTGAATAATTGCTAGGCTGCTTTTATAGGAAAGTACTTCTTATGTAACTTCAGGTAGCATTGTTCGAGAAATACTTTAGAAACTATCATAAAATGTATTTTGGTTACAAATGATAACTATACATGTAAAGTTTAGTTTTATAACTGATAAAATAATTTTAAAAGATTACTATTAGATTGAAGACACAACAAAGTTCTCAAAGACTTCATTGATCTTTACTAATATGACCGTGGCACCAGTTTGAGAGACAGTAGACCAGGTTAATTTCAAAAACTTCTGGGTTTTGTATTTCCCTGACAATAGAGTGAAAGAGTGAATGGGTGGGCAGTGAAGGGTGAGTGCATAGTTTAAACATCAAAGCTCTTTCTAATGATGTGGGATTTTTTTCTTCATTTAGTCATAGAGTGGCATTTTTAGTTTGAGGACTTACATGATGTGTGAGTGAATATTTATTAAGATTGTACTGCCTATCACATGTTGGCAACAAGCCTGGAAAAAAGGTCAGGCAAGTTAGAAATAATGGTGCTCTCAAGTTGTTATTAACTCTCTTAGCAAAATAGCGGTGTCAGCGGCGATACTAGGAGAATTGGAGGTCAAGTGAATGGTACCGATAGCCCTGAAAAAGCACAGTGACACAGAAGTGAGCAGCATATTCTAATGAGAGTGTTCCTGGGGAGTATCGTTAACTGTGTGTGAATGACGCTGGGCTCATGGCACTGTAAGGGGTAGAGTAGAATGACAGGCTGCTAAGGAGACTCTTAACAGAAATAGGTGAGCACAAGACAGTTTGGAAATCGGGTTTGCCAGCCCTGTTGAGGAGAAAAAGAAAAAGAAATTAGTAACTGAAACTTGCCCCAAACAGAGATCAGAAACATACAGAATTTGTCATAAGACCTTGAGAATGAAAAGAAGAACATGAGAGAAATTAAACTGTCTTAGAACTACATTCATATTGCATCCCAGAGCTGGGCTGGAGCTGGAGAGATATTGAAGGGATGAAGCGAGATCCATATTATATTGATGGAATAAGACACTGCAGCAGGTGGCATTATCACCTCTGATATAAAACCAGAAATACCTGAGCATTTTAGCAGAGCACAGGTGCCTGTTCATTGTACCGGCTACTTACAGCAAAGTGGTACAATTGCATATGCTGATGGTTCCTGAATTTGGGGGCACAGGGGAATATTGGAAAGTTTCCAGCGAGAGATCATGCTAATAAAGATAACAAATGTACATTCACCTTATTGCTCATTTAAAATGTTAAACAGGATTCATAAATAGTCAGTAGTTAGTGAGTTTCTTTATTCATTTTGCTTCAGTGAACATAGAAGTATTTCTATGCCTGTAGGATTGCTCTGGTCCTTAGTATCCCTAACCTGCCTTATAATTAAGAGTTCATGCTCATTAACTTAATTTTTCTGCTATATAGATTTTATAGAATCTAAATTGATTATTTTAATGCATATTTTACTGTTCTCATTTCACTAATCATATGCATAGTACATATTTCAATGAACATGTAAAAACTATAGTATATATTACTTTCCATTTCTTCTGGCAAGGCTATTTTAGCTGCTGAGTTTAAAACTGTAGAAAACATTTGTACTAGTAACAATAACTACCATTTATTTGGGGCTTAACTCTATGTATATACTTTACATACATTACTTCTAATTATCAAAATAACATTACAACACAGTGTTATTCCTAGTTTAGAGGCAATCACTAGCTTATGAGGAAAATGCCTGTAAATGTTGAGCTTCGGAGGCCTAAAACTGTATTACATTCTACTCTTTACCCTGTGCCCTGAGTCATGGAGCAGAACTGTTGGGTTTGAGCAGAGCAGCAAAGCCATTGTGCATGGCATAGAACAAGGGATTTGTGAGGGGGTGGACCTTTCACAGGTGCAGGGGCTGGGCCACCATCGCCTGCAAGGCTGTGCTTCTGTGTCTGGCATTGGACCTGAAGCCAGTGGGCAGGCAGTGGGAGTGGAAAACGAATGGGAGGTGCAGTTGAGCAAGAATTAACTGGACCTCAGGAGGATGGGATGAGTTGCACTGTGATAAATCGGTACCTAGCTGACTTGTACCACCTGCGAGCCTTCGACTTCAGGGTTGCCAGTGAGTGTGGAAGAAGCGGGAATATGTGGTTCTAAAGCTGATGTGCATGTGGGGCAGGATTGGGAGAAGCTGAAGGAAGAGATCAGTTTTTATATAATTTTATTTTTTAATATATTTTTATTGATTTCAGAGAGGAAGGGTGAGGGAGAGAGATAGAAACATCAATCATGAGGGAGAATCATGGATTGACTGCCTCCTGCATGCCCCACACTGAGGATAGAGCCCATAATCTGGGCATGTGTCCTGACCTGGAATGGAACCATGACTTCCTGGTTCATAGGTTGACGGTCAACCACGGAGCCACACCAGCCGGACTAAAGGAAAAGATCTTAAGGGGAGTTGGCCTTGCTGCTGGGCCAGTTGCAACTCTAAGCCCACAAAACAAGCGAGTGGGTCAATGATGGCTTGTGTGAGCTTCAACAAAGCAAGAGTCTGCACTCACCCCTGAGTGAACCCGAGGCTCCGGTCCTACTGCCTCCCAAGCCTCCTGCCAACTTCCCTGTGGCCAGTCCTGACCCAGAACCACTCGGGCGTCAAATCTGAGAAACAGAAGGTCCAGAGCAGCTGAGTTGACACAGTGTAAACCCCCCACATTTACTTGTAGACGCGGCTGATTTTCTAGCAAAAAACACGTGGAAATATGTTTTCAAAAAAGATACTTTGAATTTTCATGCACTTATTTTTCTTACCAAATATATTCATAGTTGCAATGTCTGGATCTATTAGGCAAACAGGTATATACAGTAATATTTGTCAGGAGAGGAAGAGAAAGATGAACATTTACTTACCATTTACAATGTTGTTTATTTATTTTGCATAAGGGAAGCCAAAATGATGAAATCCATGGACAGTTCTATCCACAACATTTTTTGACTCAAGCAAGAGGCCTCTGTAATTCTCAGGAGTTCTGGCGGACGGAGAAAGTGACAATGACATCGTGAGAGCAGGTGACAGAGCGGTGTTCGTTCTACTCTGGGTGCCGGCTCCAAATATGAGCAGGGGGTTTCTGTAGGCATCAGAGAGCCTAATGAAAACATTGTAGAAATGACGTTTTCAGTACAAAGAAATAAATCTAATCACTTTTAAAGAAAGGGATTTAATGTGTCTACAAAAAGCATATTACAATTATGCATCTATCCTTGCACGTTTTTAAAGGTTTCCAGATTTTTAAAGTGACTCTACTAGTAAGACCTTATTCCATTAGTTTAATTGCTAGGAGTAAAGTTGCTGAGTCAAGGGTTTGAATATTTTTAAACTTTCAGTAAAGAATTATTAATTTACACTCTCATCAGTGGTACATGTATCTGTTTATCTATGTCAATGCTGGGAATTAACTTATCACAAATACTTGAAACATGTATTGAAAGGCATTTATCTTTAATTTTTTTACTGTGATAACCTGTGATAGTCTCTCTGTACATCTCTGTCCCTCTTCTTATAAAGACATAATCCATTGAATTTAGGGCCCAATCTAACCAGCGGGTGGCCTTAGTGAATTATCAAAACTCTCTCACAGAGTTGCTCCTACCGGTTACTTTTTTGGTGAGATGATGCCTCGCATTTATAATATCCTTAGATTCATGTGTCAGTTTGCATTGCAGCTAGCGCTCCCCTGATACATTTTTTATTTGCTCATAATAAGTCCCTCTTCATGGTGTACAGTTCTGTGAAAAAATGCACAGTCACAAATCCACCAGCACAAACCAGTTAGAACAACTGTATGGTCCCCAATTTCTTTTCTGCTCCTTGGCACTCAATGCCCACAGCTTTCTGATGACCACTGATGGCCACTGGTCTATCTCCCATCTTTATAGTTTGGTCTTTTTCAAGATGTGATATATGTGGAATGATAAAATTGCAGGATTTGGGGTATGACTTTTTAAATTAGATATTTAAGCTTCATTTGTCACATTTGATGAATTCTATAGTTTTTTTTATTGCTGTGCACTGTTCATTACATTTTCTCTTCAAATTTTTAAAGTTACAGTTTACATTCAATATGACTTTATATTAGTTTCAGGTGTACAGCATAGTGATTATACACTTACCTGCTTTACAAAGTGATCCCTCCCTTAAGTCTAGTAACCACCTGACACCACACATATCATTACAGTATTATTGCCTATATTCCCTATGCTGTACTTTACATCCCTGTGACTGTTTTGTAATGATCAATTTGTGCTTCTTCATCCCTTCACCTTTTTCATCCAGCCCCTCAACCCCGCCCCTTTGGCATCCATCAGTTGGTTCTCTGTATCTGTGAGTCTGTTTCTGTTTTGTTTGTTCATTAATTTTGTTCTTTAGATTCCACATATAAGTGAAATCATATAGTATTTATCTGCATCTGACTTATATTACATAGCATAATACTCTCTAGGTCTACACTTGTCAGAATGGCTATCATCAATAAATCAATGTGTAGGCAAGGACGCGGAGAAAAGGGAACCCTTGTTCATTGGTGGGATTGTAAACTGGTGCAGCCACAATGGAAAACAATATTGAGGGTCCTCAAACATTAAAAATAGAACCACCTTATGATCCAGCAACCCCACTTCTGCATGTTTATCTGAAAAAGGATCCAAAACACTAATTCAAAAATATATATGCACCCCTATGTCCCCTATGTTCATTGTAGCATTATCCCATTATGTTGATGAACTAGTTAGTTTATTTCCCTGTTCAAGGGTATCTGAATTATTTCAGGTTTTTGGAGGTTATAAGTAGAACTGCTATAAGCATTTATATGCATATTTTTATATAAACATGTTTTCAATTAACTTTGGTAAATCTAGGAGTGGGATTGCTGGTCTTTTTCTGGCTTACTACCTTCCTATCCAGCTATCCTTTATTCCTGGCGATTTTCTCTAGACACACACAGCACTAACAAAAACAGCAGCACTTTGAGTAGCAGTGGCCAGAAATCTGATCTGGAATCTCTTTTTATCAGAATAATCTAAGTTAAAAAAGCAATTATTTCAACCAAAACTTATCCCTATATCCCTAATAACTGCTACTAGACTGTTACTCTCTCATGGGTCCTAACAACGAGGGCGAGTTTGACATGGGATTTATAAAAACAAACAAACAAACAAACAAACAAAAATGTGGTATAAGTGAGAATTTCTTTTAAGTAATATTTTCTTTTCTATTTTATAAGAAAAATATAGATCTGTATACTGTATTCAGTGAGAGTTTAAAATTAAAATCTTACTAATAGAAAGTAAATATTACTTATTAGTATTAATAGTACAATCCATGTGGTTAGAAATACATATTGAACCTCAATATAATTGAGTAATTTATTTTGAGAATTTATTGAGAGACTACCTTCTAGAATTTATTAACCGATTCATTATTAATATTATTTCCACATACCACCGTGGAAAGTCTTACCTGTCTGTTGATCTGGTTAACTTCAAATGTGCCCTTAGTGTAAGGAACCAGGATTGATGTCAGACCTCCCTAGTCTCTCTCTCTCTCTCCCTGCCCTCTTTTCTCTCCCTCCCTCCCTCCATACTTCCTTCCCTTCCTCTCTCCCTCTCTCTTTCTCCCTTTCTCCCTTTCTCTCCCTCTCCCGCCCTCTCCGTCTCTCCCCTGATTCTCCACTTCTCACTTGCCTTCTCTCTTTCTATCCTCTCACCATATATAGCATTTACTATTTTCCAGAAACTGTTCTAAATTTTTGTCATCTTAACTCATTTAATCCATATAAGGACCTTGTTAGGTAGGTACTATTATTAGTTTCATCTTGTAGATAAGAAGCCTGGCCCTAGGGACGGTTAGGGAACTTCTCTGAGGCAGTGGATTTACCTTATTTTCTCACTTTAAGTGTGTCTTCTTGCTCCTTGTTCTAAGGGTCTTAATGGCAGCAGTGAAGAGCCCCCTCTGCACTCCTAAGAGTCCTAGTGAAGAACTTCATGACAGTCAGAGCTTGGTAGATAGCAGGTTATGGGAACAACTGGAGAGGACGGTTCAGTGAGGATAACCTTTCTCTCCTGAGGCACCGATGCTTTCCTATTCCATGAGATTTCACCTTTAAGGAAGACAAATTATTGCGAATATGAACTCATATAAATATGGTACAAAAGAACCTGAAGAACACGGCGGTTTAAAATAGAGCAGGGAGTCACTGACTTTATAATTAGGAGAAGACTTGGACATAGTGTCCGATTCTCCTTCCATCGATGACGAATTGGCCAGAGGAGCCCTAGTGTACCCAGGGTCACTCAGTGTCCAGCAATGGGGTGCTGGTGCCCACACTGCCTTTCCCTGAGCCTTCGCTGAAAGCTCTGAGTGTGGCCCCTACTCTGAACTTTCCGATCCCAGTTAAAGGCTGCAGAGTCAGTGTGACAGCATCAGATAGGGCACCTTAAGCATCTCCAAGTTTCCCCATTTTGAGCTCTGGTTTTAGGCCTGGGCCATGCTGTGTGAATTGTTCTCAGCACAGCTAGATGCTCTTCTTTGTGGGTCATAATCCTTTCCAAGTAAACGGAATTTACAGGCAAGAAGATGTCCCATACACATCCATGTGACAGCATTTTATCCATCTCAGGAAGGGTGATCTGTGTAACGGATAGCTTCTCTCACTGTGAGGCTTCTCTCTGCTTCTATGTCTTTGGGGCTCGTTTTTTTTTCGTTTTTTTTTTCGGATTCTTCTAAATACCGCCCCCCCCCCGCCTTACTTTTAAACATCCTATGGAGTTACTACTACCCACTTCCAATTATATTCCCTGAATGATAGCCCCCCTTCTAAGTTCAATTAGTAAGGAGATATTACAGGACAGTTCTTTGTTGATATGAAGGAGCCCACCAGGAACACTTTCATTCTACCCTAAAATATAAGCTAAACATTGTCCAAAAGTCTTCTCCCACAACTGTGGTTATTCTTACGGACACAGGCAACTCTGTTCACTGACTTCCGCCCGCACCTATCAATCATCTGTGGGTCAGAATTTACGGTAAAAGATCACCCCCTCTGGAAAGAGTTTTTCTGTGTGAAAACCCCACTATCTCCTCAGGCCACGTCATCCTACTGCAAGGCTAGCTGTTATAGTGCTCCAGATGTGAAAATAAACGGAGAGCTTTATATTAAGTTCTATTTAAAACATTGTACTTTAAGTCGACCCTTTTCTTCGGAATGAGTTGTGCTTTAGGATACATATGCTTCTAATTTTAGATCCTTCTTCATTGGGATTACAAAGGAATCTAGCTTAGAAATCCCTCTGAGACGAGGCACCTCACATATCAGTGTATTTTATTCTGAAACCTATTGGCGTGATGTTATATTGAACGTGAACAGCAGATGAAAATATATAATGTTTAAATATTCAAAGGCAAAACATATCTCACTTAAAAGAAATGCTGTCTGAGTAATTGACATAAACTCAGGACCTGACCACACTTTGCAAATTACTGTCCCAAGGTCACTATGGGCGGCTGGTTCTTTAAAAATAGAAAGCTGTTTCCATCAAATCCAGGTGTTGCTATTTTTAAATTCTTGGCACACTTCAGTAGGAGGTTTTTATCTCCAAAGAGAAAAGGCAGACATTGCCTTCAGCCAACAGTGCTTGAGCCCCAGGGAAGTGCCACGGGTTTGATATGGGCCGGCCTGGGATCGCTCTGTGATGCTCTATGGCAGTGATGGCGAACCTTTTGAGCTCGGCGTGCCAGCATTTTGAAAAACCCTAACTTAACTCTGGTGCTGTGTCACATATAGAAATTTTTTGATATTTGCAACCATAGTAAAACAAAGACTTATATTTTTGATATTTATTTTATATATTTAAATGCCATTTAACAAAGAAAAATCAACCAAAACAATGAGTTCACGTGTCAACTCTGACACGTGTGTCATAGGTTCGCCATCACTGCTCTATGGTATGAAAGAACCAGCGTGTGGAGAAAGCTTGGCCTGTGGGTTGTGTGGAGCAGTGGGTTGTGTGGAGCTGTGGGTTGTGTGGAGCGGTGGGTATGCAGTGGTGTTTTGTAGCGTGAAGTAAAGATGAGCTGTACAGGCATTTATGGTTATTACCAATGAAATCATTCAGCCCCACACAGATCTCATAGTGACTTACCTGTAAACCTTGCAATGGCTAAGACGAGAACAGGAAGTGAAGCTTACCCTCAGAGGGAGGTGTTGATAGTGTCTGAGCTTTCGGGGCTTTGGAGGGATTCCTGGTGAGTCAGTACTGGTAAGTGCTGCAGGTCACAGTCAGCCTAGTCAACTGTCTCTGTGGCTCAGATGGGTGCTGAGCACACTCAGTGATGTAGATAGATTTCTGGCTGAGCAAGAACTACCATTATCACAATTCCCCTCACTTGTAAGCACCTTAGAAAGAGAAAATAATAGGCTTTTCCCTGGGCTTTCTATTATAAAAAGCTATTTCAAGTATTTAAGATGGAAAATTTATAAGATACACAAACAATACTTCTTATATTCTCAGAAGAATCGGCACACTCAAGGATCCTCTTCGATGTTGTTATGCATCAATAAGATTTTGATTTTTTACAATAAACTCAAAGTAGAATCTTTTTTTCAGCTGGTGAATGAAAGTGTAATTTGAGTAAACAAAACTTCAATTTTAAAAATGGTTTAGTGATCAGTTATTTATATTTTACACCTTAAAGCTTGTTTATGAATATTTCTTCTGGGATCACAATTCACCAAGATGCAAGAGGCCAGCCCAGCTGCTAGCTGCAGAATGCAGGAATTGCTCCAGCTCGTTTAAGCAAAGGTATTTAACACAAGAAACCAGGTACTTACAAAACTGCTGGCAGATCTGGGGAGCAGGCATTTAGGTAGAGCCTGCAGGAAAATTTTTTATTTATTTTTTGTTAATCCTCACCCAAGGGTATTTTTCCATTAACTTTTAGAGAGAGTGGAAAGGAGAGGGAGAGACAGAGAAAGAGAAACATCTATGTGAGAGAACCCCATCAATTGGTTGCCTCCTGCATGGGCCCAACCAGGACTGGGGATGGAACCTGCAATCTAGGTATGTGCCCTTGACCAGAATCGAACCCGAGACCTTTCAGTCCATAGGCTGACGCTCTATCCACTGAGCCAAACTGGCTCGTGCAGGAAGAATTTATAATCAAGAACCCAGAGCTAACCTCCCAAGGAAACCTCACGTCTCCCACCAGGTAGCTCCTGGCTGACCAGCTGAGCCCAAGATCTCCAGGCCTGGCTGCAAACGGGGGTCCGGGAGCCACGATGGACCCCTGGTTCTCTTCCATCTTCCCTGCCTTAATATTTCTGTTCACCTCCAAGGTGTCTCCCAAACACTTGGGAGTAACTCCTGGTCTGTAGCCTCCCTGCTCTTTCTGTCCCACCCTGCAGGGCGGTGCGTCCCTGCTGCTGTGCTCAGTGACCTGCTGTGACGGGCATAGTCGTGCTGACAGGGACGCCACTGCTGTCCCAGCCCCGCAGGGCAGCTCCCCTTCTGGTGCTGCATCTGAACCCCTGCCTCTCCCTCAGCCTATTGGGCGTGGCAGCAATTTGCTGGTGCCTATCTTTTTTTAAAATATATTTTTATTGGTTTCAGAGAGGAAGGGAGAGGGAGAGAGAGAGAGAAACATCAATGCTGAGAGAGAGTCATTGACCAGCTGCCTTCAGCACACCCCACACTGGCGATCAAGCCGGCAACCTGGGCATGTGCCCTGACTGGGAATCAAACCATGACCTACTGGTTCATGGGTCGATGCTCGACCACTGAGCCAGGCTGGCCTGGCGCTGGTGCTAATCTAGAATCCAGAGGGTGTAGCTAAATGTGCGTATCCAGTGCTGTGATTGGCCCAGCCAGTACTATCTCAGCGTGCTGAGGATTAATTTACTTGAAACGTGTTAGTCATTTGCTAAACTGACATTGTTAAAAATTAAATTGTATAAACTTACAATTACACAAGGTCCCAATCAGAGCTGGGGTGAGGTACCCTAGCAGCATCTCATTCGAGTACATCTGATTGCAGATGCAGTAGATGTAAATAGCCTAAAAGCATCAATAACAGTGACATGCACAAGTAAGTTAGAAATTGATGAGTTTTGAGTATTTATAACATTTGTGTCTGTGATTCCAATAAGGTGCCGAGAATTTGGATAGAGTATGTGTGTCTGTGGCCTGACCAGCAAGCTTGCCCTCCTTTCAAACTCTAACCCTTGCCCTCTTCTTCAATCTCAGGCTACCAAGCAAACAGTCCTTCCCACCTTCTTACCAAACAACCACCCACTTGTCTGTTTCTTGGCTCCTTGCTGTTCAAGTTGAGTGTTTCGGAAAGTAATTCTGAAATAGCATTTTTTTCTAAGTTCACAAATCTGAGTCTCTCTAAAGGAATTTGTATATAACATTTTTATGCATATATGTGTTTTGGGGATTGTATCCTTCGATTACTTTAACTATATTAATGAGACTAGGTGAGGCTGTTTGCTCATTTCTCTACAGAGGGAATGGGACTTGTAATTGCAAGGCTACCATTACCTTCTTTGTGTTGTTTCTTATAATAGCTTTGTTACTTGAAGAATTCACAATACATAGGACCCATTATATCCATTGGACAAAGGTTCACAGGCTAGGTGGCACTGCCTTCCGCCTGCACTTTCTCATTCTCTCATGACCCGGGAAATGGCCCCATGCTGTTGGCACCTGGGAGTCCTCTGGGTCTCGAGCTCTCATTATACCTGGCTGGGGGCCAGCTCTGTCTCCTCTGGGCACCGAGGTCTCTGAGTTATGTGCATGGCAGTGAGGGAACCTGTAAAAATCAGATTTAATACCGATGGGGCAAGGCCCTGCATGAGTAATGGTGGGGTCCCCACATTCTCACGCCTTTTCCAGGCAGCCTGCTTTTAATTTCAAATAAAGTAACTAGAAGCTCCATTCTGTATGGACTAAAAAGTCCAGACTGTTCCCAATATTTCTGATGTTTCTCAAGGGAATTCCAATATTTTCTCAGAGGAAGCATTCTATGACTTTCTCTGATTTCCTGCTCCTTCTTCACCTCATGAGCTTCACCCATCTGTCCCCTGAAGGCAGATGTTGTTTGTCTATCCACCTACTCCAGGAGGAACAGAGAAAGACTCCCTCTCGGTCCCTCCCTGAGGCACCAACAAGGCAGTTGTAACAGACTTGCTGGAGTTTGGGGATAATGGAGCCATCACAGTTCAGAAATAGACAGCTTAACCTGGGTTCTGACACCCCTAAGTCCACTCATTGGGGTTCCATAGACCCCCTCTTCTCCAGCTCTTTTGCTTCTTTAATTCACTTTCTTTTTGTTTTTTTAATATATTTTTATTGGTTTCAGAGAGGAAGGGAGAGGGAGAGAGAAATAGAAACATCAATGATGAGAGAGAGTCATTGTTTGGCTGCCTTTTGCACACCCTACACTGAAGATTGAGCCTACAACCCGGGCATGTGCTATGACCGGGATCGAACCCTGACTTCCTGGTTCATAGGTTGATGCTCCACCACTGAGCCATGCCGGCCAGGCTAATTCACATCTCTCTTCCCAGCCCTGGGCCTTGCTCAGTCTCCTGCCTGCCTCCCCTTGTTAAGGGAAACCAAACACATCATCCAGCTGTTCACTAGACACCCTTTTAGTTATGATTATTTAAAATAATTTGGCACTATTTTATTCATCACTGTCTTTAAAACTCAGCCTGTGCCTATATGTGTTGGTGTGTGGACTGGTGTGCTTCTGGATTTCTGGTCCTTGTATTACCAGAGACCTTTAATATATTTTCCGAATCAGAACACCATTCCTCTTCCTGCCACACCCAAACCCAAATGTGTCAATGACTGGGCGTTTCATACCCCTTTTCCCTGTGCTCAGGTGTATGCAAGCCTGGTTCTGGCTTATGTTCTAGCCCCAGGAAACGTCTGCTTGGAGATAAGAGCTATTTTAAGCGCTTAGATAGAACCTGGCTTTTAGTGTGTGGTTCATTCTGCATCTGAACGTCTGAATGTGCCTTTGTTAGTGGGTGAGTAACACCACACGGTAGCGAACACTGGGAAAGTCGGAAACCTCTCTGGCCTGGTAATGGCCACATAATTTAACATCAGTCGGGCAGTTTGACGGAAAGTTTTCAGTCTCTATTGAATTACCTCTGTGCTTTGGAGAGGGGCACGGATTCTGCTGGTCAAATGTTTTTGTCTCTCCCTCGGATTTCTTCCAGGGGCGGATGTCCCTCACACAGGCTGGGAAGACTGAGTATAGGAAATGTAATGCTGGAAAGTCAGGTGGGGCTGAGGGTCACCCTTGGAGAAAGCCCCTTTAATTATAGTATAATGGGCCTCCAGGAAGTACAGTCTGTTCTAATTTTCTCTCACACCCCACGGATGCCTTTCAGAGTGAATTCTATCTCAAGGATCTCCTTTATGCAGAGGCAACAAGAAAAGAATAATGTCACTATATTATTCATGTCCTTTATCACACTTATTTCTATTTATTTGTATGAGCTCATGGTCTTTGTTTAATTTTGGGGGGAAATATGCCAGGCATGGATATGAATGGCAAGGGGAATGTTAAGGACAATAAGGAGACCGGTCTTTTGAATAAAAGGTTTATGTGAGACTAATGCTTGGTAATGGTGAATGGGCACAGTAGGCCCGGATCATGGGGGACTTTGACAATCTGTGCAGAACTGAGCCATTGTGCAGAGGCTCACG
Organism: Myotis lucifugus; assembly: GCF_000147115.1. Lineage (NCBI taxonomy): Eukaryota > Metazoa > Chordata > Mammalia > Chiroptera > Vespertilionidae > Myotis > Myotis lucifugus. Next base: position 243,874 of record NW_005871416.1, read on the forward strand.
ATCCTAGAGACAGACTCATTCCTGAATCTTGGTGTCATGGCCATGTACGCTCCAGGAAGAGGGCAGTTTGCTTATGGAAAAGAATGAGGAAGCTCTCATTTATTAGAAAACTTTTCTTTTGTCCTTCCAGTATTCTCAGTAGTTAGAACATCAGCCCATACACCTAAGGGTTGCGAGTTCAATTCCGGGTCAAGGACACCTTCCTGGGTTTCCGGTTCACTTCCAGACCCTGGTCAGGGTGCGTGCAGGAGGCAACCAGTAGATGTGTCTCACTCCCATCAATCGCCCTCCCTCCCGCCCTCCCTCCCTCTCTTCCTTCCTCTCTTCCTCCCTCTCTTCCTTCCTCTCTCCCTCCCTTTCTCACTCCCTCCTTTCCACTCTCTCTGAAAAGCAATGGAAAATATCCTCAGGTGAGTATTTAAAAAAAATTTATTTGAAGTCTTAAGAAATTTACTAATTAAAAAATAACAGAACTATAGAGCTAAATATGCATGTTTATCCTTTGCCTTTCAATAGAATTCCACAGAAAACTAGCTCCTTATTGAATACAGTAATAGTTCCATGGTTAAGTAAGTTTGGGATAGTGGATCCAAGGATTACTTTCTTTTCTAAACTTGGTTTGGTCAATAGGTCTTTTAACTGTAGGACTTCTCAAAGCCTGCAAGATGGTGGTTTATATTGTAAGTCCCCAAGAGGGAATCTGAGTAAGCACATTTCCCAAATCCTGTGTTTTGAGCAGGAAGGCTCTTCGGAGCAGGCAGGAAGCAGGCTGGGATTAAGCAACTTGAGTTCAAAGCCTGGCTGCATGCTGTGATCTGATCTAAGTCTATTTCTTAATTCCTAGCTCTCAGTGTTTTGGGGTGAGGGCTAGAGGTCTTGCCCCACCTCCCTGCCCTTCTCCACCTACAGGAAATGGTAACGAGGAGAGCAGGGTTCCGACTGGATCCTTCAATAGAAAGAACCTTTCTTAGCACGTGGTCAAACCGACCCATCATATACGTGTTAGGTGTGATGGCGCTGTGAACATCTGACCGTTAGCCGCCTCCACAGCCGTGCACGGGGCGGGCCATTGGAAACAGGCGTGGTTCTGTCAGCCCCACTCACTGGCAGAGTCCTGCTTCGCGGATGAGCATAAGAGCTCATTTTTGTCTTAAGCCCAGGACCCCCACAGGCCGCAGGCCCTGGGAGGGCTGGACGTGCAAGCGTTTACTGGGAGTCACGTGTGCGAAGGAGGGGAAGCAGGATCTGGTGGGGGCGACCTGGCACCTCTCAGGGCTGCCAGCAACATGCTCTGAGGCCACTGAGAGCCCTGGACGCCGAGACAGCGGCTGCGGCTCTGACAGGTACAGTCTCTGACATCATTGATTCAAAACTCCTGCAGCATCACTCGTGCTAATTAGCAGACTGTCCAGCGCTGGTCGGGGATGGAAATGCCCAGGCCTGGAAGGAGGCTCTGAGTGTGGCACTCAGCCATGAACCCTTCACGTGCCCAGTGACCGCCTGTGAGTGTGATTCCTAAGGAAGGCGCCTCAACTATTAATGCACTGCTTCAAAGGTGTAGATCAGGTGTAGACACACACAGTGCTGTCTAGGCCCAAATGTGATTAAAGTAAATCGGAGATAATGTAATGTCTCCCCACTTAGGAGCTGTGTGCACTGGGGCAATACACTTAACCCCTTCGGGCACTAGCTTGCTCCTTTGAAAATAAGGATAATGATCCTTCTTACTCCTTTAGATTGTGGGTGAGTGCTTCACAAAGGGCCTGATGGGTGATGGCCCTGGATAAAAGTCGCAAGTGAGGGAACATGGAACTGGGATAAACTGCAGAATCGCAGTTACTTGGCTTGGTGGGAGAGTGAGAGAAAATCCACGCCATGGCCAGTGATGGTCTGAAAAATGTTTATTTGCCGTGCGTGTTGTCAGGAGGATTAGCGTTCTTAGTCATGCTTCTTATAATGTCAGTCACTTGATTTCCATGATAAAATCTGTATCATGGTGAGACTGGAAATTTTGATTTGGAACAGACAGGAGAAAGATATTTTTGGATTATTAGGTTCCTAATTCAGAAATTTTGAATGTCTGTCTGGGTGGCAACAGATGCATGGAGGAGAAGAGAGGGAGATGTGCAGGTGGGAGGAAGTCAGAAAAGGACATGGAAACGTACCAAAGACAACGTGGCCTGCAGACCTAGCTTTACACACACATGCTGTGCTATTTTCTGAGAATCATCCTTCAGCCAGCTCTCGCAGTAATCCGCTTTTTATAATTTCTGTGATGTATCATTACAAGAAAGCGCATTTAGATGGCCCTTTTGAGAATGAATTATTCTTTTGAATCTAGATAGAAACATTCTTCAAATTTCTAAATTCAGTGATTTGTTTGTTAATAAAAAAAATTCATTGAATGAATGCTGTTTTAAGGTGGCAGTGGGTTTTGATTTCAGCAAATACTATGTATATTATCTTATGTAGGGCCAATATATTTCATTACAATACTGGTGTGTCTTGTGTCTGTAATTGTACCTTGAAAACGATCTTCTTATAGGACCATTATGAAGTCTAATAATGGCTGTCAAACTATAATGGAAGTCGTGCTGATAATGTGACTTATCTGTCTTAATGGGTTTTTGTGTTCTCTAATCTCACAACCCACTCTGTATATCATATTATCTGGGGATAATATCTCAATTGTAGTGACCTCAATATTCTCTAATGTAGTGCTGTGTAGAGTATTAGCATCATTATGTGATTACTTACTTCACATCTTCTTTAAATAGTTTGGTTGTATTATAATATCTCTTTGATATTAGGTTCCCATTATTATAATTTTTTTGACAACTGGTACTATATCCAATGTAAAACATTTCATTTGTCTGATTGTATAAATTTCATTTTAATTATACTACTTGGTTGATTTCTAATCATAAGAATGCTAGTTAATGCCAGTAACACTTTTTATCAAGTTTAAAGTTAATGATTATTTTGATATTTGATAGTTTGAGGGAAAATTTTTTTGTTGGCAAACATTGCTTCCTTGCTTAGATGTGAAAACAAAACAAAATCCAGATGATAAAGGGTGGATGGTATTGCTAAGTATTTGCATAGTATATATAGACTATATACCTACAGATATATTCATGCAGCACAAATGTATGACATTATATATATATATATATATATATATATATATATATATGTATATATATGTATATATCTATATTTCCTCTTTTTTTAGCAATGACTCTTACAGTTTATCATTGACTCATTTTAATCCTGTGAGTTTACATTAAAGTCTATATTCTACATTATTGAGAAAGAAGCTTTATGTCCACTGTTAGAATCAGTACAGTGAACACCGAAGCAAAGGCACAGAAAATACATTTTATATTTATTTGCAAAGCTAGAGAGAGACAAGGTGTGACATGCATCGTCTTATGGCTCTCAGCCTTGTTTTTTATGATGGTTATTTGATCTGAACTAGATCAGCCATCCACATACCGAAACAGAATTCTCTTGCACAAGGGCACCACCATTGTACATATTAAATACAGGTTTTATACTCACTCTGTTACAACATAGGGTGGGGGAACAAAGAGAACATGTGGGAGTGAAGTTGGCCCATCCTGGTAAGAAGCACTAGTTAAACCCACGTCCTTTCTCCTTCATGCTGTTTGGTTCTGACTAAACCCCCAGCTACGGCGTGAGTGGAGTGACGCCCACCTTCTCATTCGGCTAATGACGCCTGTCCTGGACTCTCTCTTGTTCATGTTGATGATGGAAAATGGTGACAGCTGAACACAGTCTGCACGTGGCACGTGAGGAATGGAAGGACTGTCCTGCTAGCCTGAGCCTTGGGATGCCTTCGCAGACCTGGGCTCATCGACCTGCTCTGGACTCTTATGTGGGGAAGGAACATAGGTTTCTACTAGTAGGTTCTCTGACCAGTGCATTTTCGGTCTTTTATTCAAGTACCTGAGCCTTCAGTGTAGCGAATGCAACTCTGCAGTTTCCCTGGGGGTGATTGTTAGGATGACCATATAATTGTTCAAATTTGGGACTTTGGAGGATAAAAGGGGACTCACTTATGAATATAGGAAACGGGTAGATGGGTGCAGGGAGATAAGGGGAAGAGGCTTCAGTCCAGAGACGCTCTGTGGGAAACCATTTTTCTTTCCCTGCCGTGGAGGCTCATCGGGTTGCACAGCCAAGTACATGACAAGGCTTCCTCCCAGAGAGAGACCTTTTTTCCATCGAGGTTATTATATGGACTATTATTATTATTATTAAATATATATCTTCATTGATTTCAGAGAGGGAGAGAGAGAGAATCATTTATTAGCCGCCTCCTGCACCACCCCCCCACTGAGGATGGAGCCTGCAAACCCCCCCCCCCCTGAGGATGGGGGCTGCAACCCCCCCCCCCCCCCACTGAGGATGGAGCCTGCAACCCAGGCATGTGCCCTGACTGGGAATCGAACTGTGACCTCCTGGTTCATAGGTCACTACACTCAGTGTTTAATACTTAACCACTGAGCCATGCTGGCCCGGCTGGACTATTATTTATAAGCTCAACATTTCAGGTCATAGACACGTGTTTCCTCCCTAAAATACTTAAAGAGTAAGACAAATAGCTGAGAAAACGTGCCCCCCAAGGTTCTCCCTCTGCAGACCTGCCCCCAGGGGCCATGGGTTTCTGTGGTCTCAGCACAGAATTCCTCTTGTCTCTATGCTCCCAGGAGTCTCGCCTTCGCTAATTAGCCTCTGTGAGTTTGGAATAGTCATTTATATAATGAGACCAAGACTATGTCATTCACATTGTGATTGGGAAGATTAAAAGCAAGGAAGCAGCTTCTCTCCCATCCTCCAGTTCACTTGGTCATTAGAGCTGTTATTCTGCGTCTGGACCCTTTCCCCTCCCCCTCCCCTTCCCACTGCTCCTCTCAGGGCTGAATCATTGAAACAGTTTTAACCATTCTTTTACCTCCTATACCATTTCTTTCTGCAGTCAATGCTCCACATAGCTATTCAAATTTTTTTCAAGGAAAATAACATCAATTACTTTTCTTGATTTAAAAAATATCCATGTTTACAGTAGGAAAAAAATTAGAGTACAAAGAACAAATTAAAATATCCTATTTTCTCATTATCTGGAGATGCTATTTTCTCCCATGCATTTATGTAGTCACATGGGAACATTTGTTTTTGTAAATGGCATCGTATTGCATATACTGTCAAACTTAGATTCAAGTCCTAGAAAAAAGACAGATTTTTCCAATTGCTAAAATTTATCTAATTTTATCTGTAATAAGTTTGATAAAATAAAGAACTTTTTACTTCATGCCTTTTAAAACAGAGGCTCATTTGAGTATTAATTGAGGAGGGAACACTTATTTTGATAATTTTATCACATAATCAAGTGGGTGACTCCTCCCTCCCCTGCAAAAAAGAAAAAAGGAAAATAAAAAAGAAAAGAAAAGAAAAGGAAGGAAGGAAGGAAGAAAGGAAAGAAAGAAAGAAAGAGAAAGAAAGAGAAAGAAAGAAGAAAGAAAGAAAGAAAGAAAGAAAGAAAGAAAGAAAGAAAGAAAGAAAGAAAGAAAGAAAGAAAGAAAGAAAAAGAAAGAAGGAAAGAAGGAAGGAAGGAAAGGATAGATACCTGCATTTCTTGCGCTGTGGCACCCTCCCTCTGCAAAGTCAGCAATTCTCCTCCTGCTGTGACTACCTCTGAATTCCTCTTCTGCGACTAACTGGGGGGAAAGCTTTTGTTGTAGAAGATTTATGTGATTATCACCCAGATAATCTACCCTGACATCAACTGATGTGGGGTTTTAATTACCCTTGTAAAACCCCTTCACAGCAGTTCACTTAGCTTAGCGTTTGGTTGCATAACTGGAAAAAGGCATGTGTACCCCAGGGCCTGGGAATCATACTGTATACCCATAATGCCCCTGCTTGAAACAACTGAAAAATGAGGCAAAATATAGGCAAAATGAGGGTTTCCATGTCATTGGACATCAGGTGGTGATGGACAGGGGTTGCTAAGAGATTGGGCATTCGGGGAAATGAGGTGAATCCTACATTTACCTACTCTGAGGGAAGGGTTTCCAGGCTGCACCTCAGGGAGAAGAAGCCAGGAGCACCCAGCGGTTTCTCTAAGTTGAGGAGAAGGCACTGAGAGGATCTGAGGGGCCCAGGGCAGTGTCTGAAGAAGGTGATACAGAGAGAGAACCTTTGAAATCTCAATAGGTTCCCTTCGTGTCTGCAACTGAGCACTGACTGGCATATGCACATGTGGCGTTAGCCACAGGTGGAGAGAAACCACTCAGAAAAATGGGATGGATTGGAGGAATAAACCCAGGATTGACGCAGGCAGGAAGTGGTTTCTATGGGATGCAGTGGGAAATATCATAACTCATGTCCTGTTGGGTAGAAGGCTCTGCAGTGCATTGCAGTGGGTTTATATCGTCCCTGCACTAAATTCTGTGCTAGTCCCTATGACATACACTTGAAATCATGCAAGGATCAAGCTGTTCCAAGCAAATTAACTGCAGCCCAGAAAACAAACAGCTCAAGACAATTTAAGTATAAACATACCTAGAACTCAGCAAGGTGAAAATTTTATGTCCAGTATCCAATAAAAAATTTGCAAGCATGTAAGGAATCAGGAAAATATGACCCACAATGTAGACAAAAATCAGCTGATACAAATACAACCTGTAAATGGGAGACGTGATAGAAATGGTAGAGAAGTCAAGAAGACAGTACGGTGGCTCTGATGATATAGACGAGAAAGAGGGGAGAGGATTTGGAGAGCCAAGGAAGATCCCCCAAAACCCAAATTAAATTTCCAGAGATAAAATGACAAGGTCTGAGGTGAAAAATATACTGAATGATGAATAACAGCTCACACTGCCGAAGATGTGCTCAAGCACTTTTGCACCTAATGATGTTTGATACACTTACCTTCCCCAGTGCAGGTTCCCAGCCTGCAGCAGGGCTGAGCTGGGGAGTGGCACACTCTGCATTGGGTAATATCAATGCTCTCTATCAGGCCTAGATGAACCTTTTGGTACATAAAGTGCAGTTGTTTGCTCGTCTCTGGCAGTGGTAAGCATTCATTGGAGCACA